>NW_028135127.1:0-128000 GCF_964662115.1 Mustela nivalis
ATATGGCAGGCCCAATTTAAAAACCCATGAGAAGAACTCTTCAGGGTATGAAGAAAGAGAGAGTCAGAGGCGCTTGCTCAGGATTTTGTCTATGGATTTTGAATCAACGATGGCCGTGGAAAGTGGGGAGGCCTCATGGGCCATGGACAAATCTTCCTCTCTGTGGATTTGGTCAGGTCAGAATTCTTTTTCATCAATCTCTGGGATGGGAGGTCTCCTTTCAGGTTTGTTACCTCAGGTGTCCCAACCAAAAAGGAATTCCAAAGCAGAGCCCTGGGGAACAGTGGAGGAACAACCCAAACTATGGTTAAAAATAGTGGCTTGGGGCATGGCAGGACCTATATGCTGTCTCTTCATCCAGCCACTGAGAGGCCTTACTTGAGGACTGGGCTCAGGCTGAGGGTCACAATGTGTGTTTGTGACCATAGTGGCCCACGATCATGGGCGGGGTCTCATGGGCCACATTGGTTTCAACGACACTGAACTTTGGACAACATTCCAAGCACAAGCTCTCTTGCCATGGAGAAAGAGTTCTGATTTCTGCATCATTTTCAACCCAGGGCAGTGGTTGGCGATATGGTGTAGGTTCTGAAGCATGAAAACCGCAAATGGGAATAGATGACGACCTAAGGCCTTGGTGGGTCTGATGTGCTCACTGTGCGGTCAGCTGCCTGGGTGTTGGTCAGGAGGTTCGGGCTCAGGTTGTGTCAGAGAGTGCATTAGTGCTCAGGTTAGACTATATAATTTGGGTATAGTCGAGTGCCGTGTAGGTTTATCCTCATTTGAGGTACCTGGGCAGCTCATTAGGCAAAGTATTTTTTTCTAGAGGACAGACAGAGTGCTGCATTGTGGGTTTGGAATTGCCAAACGTGAGGTCTTCTGGGCCAGGAGTGTGAGGACAGAAGTCTGAGAACACAAGCTAGATTGGCCTTCGGCCAGGGCACGGCAGGTACTCCTGCAGATCTGAAACAATATCTCATGCATCTGAAGTCACGGCGAGGATCAGACGTTGGCTCAGATTGGAGTATCGGGTGCATGACTGCCCCTTCATGAACGGAGCGGAATCTCAAGGCCATGGAGGTTTTCCCACTTTGGGAGTTGTGGGATACCCCCTTCAAGTATTCCTTCTGCGGGACAATTGAGACATGTTGGGCAGCTCCAGGACATCCGATATGGAACGAATCCAGAGCACCGTTCAAGGATGGATGCCAGGGAAGCCTGCCTCGCATTCTAATTGTCTCCTAGCAACAAGACACTTGAGATCGGATGGCTCTGCCGGAGCAACGGGGGTGGCTGAGTTGAAATGGACTTTCCTGAGGATGGGGCCTAAAGTTTGTTTGTGTCCATGAGGGCCTTGGAATAGGGCAGTGGCACCGGGACCATGAAGTGTTCTCCTAAGCTTTTGATATAGTTCCCATGCACAAGTTTCCTAGTGGAGACGAGATTTGTTCTGATGGGTGCCTCAGAAAAACCCCTAAGCTGGTCATGGAATCCAGACTTTTGAGGAGACATGCCTGTAAACCAAAGCAATGGATCCGTTTATGTCCTAGGTCCTGTCTGGTTCAATCTTCTTCTCTGGGGACATCCATCTATGGTATGAGTGGAGGGAGATGCTCAGTGGTGTCAGACCGCCCTTGTTTGTCCCCGGAGACCTACATTATTGGGATGGCCTCGAGGAATTTGGAGAGTTCTCCTAATTTGTACGATTTTTGAAAATGGAGTGGGCAGAATTCCTATGTATTTGGTAGGCACAGACCTAATGTGTGGCTCCAGGGGCCCCAGCCTGGAGGTTGTGTGGCCCAGGACTTTGAGGACTGAAGTCAGAATACACAAACTCAGCTTAGGTTTGGGGACGTAGGTATGGCAGGCCCAATATACTAACCATGAGAAGAACTTTTCAGGAAATGAAGAAAGAGCGAGTCTTAGGCGCTTGCTCAGGATTTTGTCTCTGGATTTTGTATCAAAGGTGGCCGTGGAATGTGGGGAGACCTCATGGGTCATGGATGAATCTTCCTCTCTGTGGATATGCCCCGGTCCCAATTGTTTTTCGTCAATCTGTGGGATGGGAGGTCTCCTTTCAGGTTTATTACCACAGGTGTCCCACAAAAAGAGGAATTCCAAAGCAGAGCCTTGGGGAAGAGTGAAGGGACAACCCAAACTAGGGTTAAAAATTGGGGCCTAGGGGCATGGCACGCCCAATATGCTGTCTCTTCATCCAGCCACTGAGAGGACTTACTTGAGGACTCGGCTCAGGCTGAGGGTCACAATGTGTGTTTATGACCAATGTGGCCCGCGAGCATGGGCGGGGCCTCATGGGCCACACTGATTTCAACTACACGGGACTTTGGACAACATGCCAATCACAGGTCTCTTTCCATGGGGAAGGTGTGATTTCTGCATCATTTTCAACCCTGGGCAGTGGTTGGAGATAAGGTCTAGGTTTTGAAGCCTGAAAACCGCAGTTGGGTAGAGATGATGACCTAAGCCCATGGCGGGTCTGATGTGCTCAGTGTGTGGTCAGCTGCCTGGATGTTGATCTGGAGGTTCAGGCTCAGGTTTTGTCAGAGAGTGCATTAGAGCTCAGGTTAGACTATATAATTTGGGTACAGTCGAGTGCCGTGTAGGTTTATCCAAATTTGAGGTGCCTGGGCAGCCTATTAGGAAAGATATTTTATCTAGAGTGCAGGCAGAGTGCTGCATTGTGGGTCCGGAATTGCCAAACTTGCGGTCTTCTCGGCCAGGAGTGTGAGGACAAAAGTTTGAGAACACAAGTTGACTTGGACATCAGGCCGAGGGCACGGCAGGTACCCCCTGCAGATCTGAACCAATATCTCATACATCTGAAGTCACGGAGAGGATCAGACGTTGGCTCAGGTTGGAGTTTCTGTGCATGACTGCCCCTTTTTAACGGAGCGGAATCTCAAGGCCATGGAGGTTTTCCCATGTTGGGAGTTGTGGGATGCCCCCTTCAAGGATTCCTTTTGGGGGACAATTGAGACATGCTGGGCAGCTCCAGGACATCCCATATGGATTAACTCCAGAGCACCGTTGGAAGATGGATGCCAGGGAAGCCAGCCTCGCATTCCAATTGTCTCCTAGCAACAATACAGTTGAGATCGGATGACTCTACGGGAGCAACCGGGGTGGCTTAGTTGAAATAGACTTTCCTGAGAATGGGGCCTAATGTGTGTTTGTGTCCATGAGGGCCTTGGAATGGGGCTGTGGCACCGGGACCCTGAAGTATTCTCCTAAGCTTTTGACATAGATCCCATGCACAAGTTTCCTTGTGGAGACGAGATTTGTTCTGATGGGTGCCTCAGAAAACCACTTATGCTTGTATTGGAATCCAGGATTTTGAGGAGACATGCCTGTAAACCAAAGCAATGGATCCGATTATGGCCTAGCGTACTGTCTGGTTCAATCTTCTTCTCTGGGTATATCCATCTATGGTATGAGTGGAGGTAGGTGCTCAGCTGTTATCACACCGCCCTTGTTTTTCCCCGGAGACCTACACAATTGAGATGGCCTCGGAATTTGGAGGTTACTCCTAATTTGTACGATTTTGGAAAATGGAATGGGCAGAAGTCTCATGGATTGGGTAGGC
Organism: Mustela nivalis; assembly: GCF_964662115.1. Lineage (NCBI taxonomy): Eukaryota > Metazoa > Chordata > Mammalia > Carnivora > Mustelidae > Mustela > Mustela nivalis. The sequence goes on from NW_028135127.1 coordinate 3,605, forward strand.
ACAGTCCTATTTGTGGCTCCAGGGGCCCCAGCCTGTAGGGGTGTGGCTCATGACTTTGAGGACAGAAGTCTGAAAACACAAACTCAGCTTAAGCATGGGGACGTAGGTATGGCAGGCCCAATCTACAAACCATGAAAAGAACTCTTCAAGAAATGAAGAAAGATAGAGTCTGAGTCCCTTGCTCAGGCTTTTGTCTCTGGATTTTGATTCAACGAATGCCGTGGTATGTGTGGAGGCCTCATGCGCCATGGATGAATCTTCCTCTCTGTGGATTTGGCCCGGTCCCATTTGTTTTCTGTCAATCTGTGGGATGGATGTCTCCTTTCGGGTTTGTTATCTAACGTGTCCCAAACAAAGAAGAATTCCAAAGCAGAGCCCTGGGGAAGAGTGAAGGGACAACCCAAACTATGGTTAAAAATTGGAGCCTAGGGGCATGTCAGGCCCAATAGCTTTCTCTTCATCCAGACACTGAGAGGCCTTACTTGAGGACTCGGCTCAGGCTGAGGGCCACAATGTGTGTTTGTGACCAATTTGGCCTGTGAGCATGGGCGGGGCCTCATGGGCCACACTGGTTTCAACTACACTGAACTTTGGACAACATGCCAATCACAAGGTCTCTTGCCATGGGGAAGGAGTTCTGATTTCTGCAACATTTTCAACCCTGGGCAGTGTTTCGAGATAAGGTCTAGTTCTGAAGCCTGAAAACCGCAATTGGGATGAGATGATGACCTAGGCCATTTCGGTCTGATGTGCTCACTGTGCGGTCAGCTGGCTGGGTGTTGGTCAGGAGGTTTGGGCTCAGTTTGTGTCAGAGAGTGCATTAGAGCTCAGGTTAAACTATATAATTTGGGTACAGTCGAGTGCCGTGTATGATTATCCTCATTGAGGTGCCTGGGCAGCTCATTAGGCAAGATATTTTTTCTAGAGGGCAGGAAGAGTACTGTATTGTGGGTCCGGAATTGCCAAACTTGAGGGCTTCTGGGCCAGGAGGGTGAGGACAGAAGTCTGAGAACACAAGCTAGACTTGGGCTTCGGGCCGAGGGCACGGCAGGTACCCCTTGCAGATCTGAACCAATATCTCATGCATCTGAAGTCACGGCGAGGATTAGACGTTGGCTCAGGTTGGAGTTTGTGTGCAGGATTGCCCCTTCTTGAACGGAGCAAAATCTCAAGTCTATGAAGGTTTTCCCACGTTGGGAGTTGTGGGATGCCCCCTTCAAGGATTCCTTCTGCTGGACAATTGACACCTGTTGGGCAGGTCCAGGACATCCCATATGGAATGACTCCAGAGTACCCTTGGAGGATGGATGCCAGGGAAGCCGCCTTGCATTCCAATTGTCTCCTAGCAACAAGACAGTTGAGATCGGATGGCTATGTGGGAGCAACCGGGGTGGCTGAGTTGAAATGGACTTTCCTGAATATGGGGCCTAATGTGTGTTTGTGTCCATGATGGCCTTGGAATGGGGCGGTTGATTCGGGACCCTGAAGTATTCTCCTAAGCTTTTACATAGCTCCCAAGCACAGGTTTCCTTGTGGAGACGGGATTTGTTCTGATGGGTGCCTCAGTAAACCCCCTATGCTGGTATTGGAATCCAGGCTTTGAGGAGACATGCCTGTAAACCAAAGCAATGGATGCGATTATGGCCTAGGGTCCTGTCTGGTTCAATCTTCTTCTCAGGGGATATCCATCTATGGAATGAGTGGAGGTAGATGCTCACCTGGTGTCAGACCGCACTTGTTTGTCCCCGGAGACCTACACTATTGGGATGGCCTCGGGGACTTTGGAGAGTTCTCCTAATATCTACGAATTTGGAAAATGGAGTAGGCAGAATTCCCATGTATTTGGTAGGCACAGTCCTAATGTGTGGCTCCAGGGGCCCCAGCCTGGAGGGTGTCTGGCCCAGGACATTGAGGACTGAAGTCAAAATACACAAACACAGCTTAGGTTTGGGGATGTAGGTATGGCAGGTCCAATATACAATCCATGAGAAAAAGTTTTCAGGAAATGAAGAAAGATCGAGTCTTAGGCGCTTGCTCAGGATTTTGTCTCTGGATTTTTATCAACGGTAGCCATGGAATGTGGGGAGGCCTCATGGGCCATGGACGAATCTTCCTCTTTGTGGATTTGGCCCGGTCCCAATTGTTTTTCGTCAATCTGTGCGATGGAGGGTCTCCTTTTGGGTTTATTACATCAGGAATCCGAACAAAAGAGGAATTCCAAAGCAGAGCCCTGGGGAAGAGTGAAGGGACAACCCAAAATAGGGTTAAAAATTGGGGCCTAGTGGCATGGCACGCCCAATATGCTGTCTCTTCATCCAGCCACTGAGAGGCCTTACTTGAGGACTCTGCTCAGGCTGAGGGTCACAATGCGTGTTTGTGACCAATGTGGCCCGCGAGCATGGGCGGGGCCTCATGGGCCACACTAATTTCAACTACACGGGATTTGGACAACATGCCAATCACAAGGTCTCTTTCCATGGGTAAGGTGTGATTTCTGCGTCATTTTCAACCCTGGGCAGTGATTGGAGATAAGGACTAGGTTCTGAAGCCTGAAAACCACAGTTGGGTAGAGATGATGACCTAAGGCCATGGAGGCTCTGATGTGCTCAGTGTGTGGTCAGCTGCCTGGATGTTGATCTGGAGGTTCAGGATCAGGTTGTGTCAGAGAGTGCATTAGAGCTCAGGTTAGACTATATAATTTGGGTACAGTCGAGTGCCGTGTAGGTTTATCCACATTTGAGGTGCCTGGGCAGCTCATTAGGCAAGATATTTTTTCTAGAGTGCAGGCAGAGTGCTGCATTGTGGGTCCGGAATTGCCAAACTTGCGGTCTTCTCGGCCAGGAGTGTGAGGACAAAAGTTTGAGAACACAAGTTGACTTGGACATCAGGCCGAGGGCACGGCAGGTACCCCCTGCAGATCTGAACCAATATCTCATACATCTGAAGTCACGGCGAGGATCAGACGTTGGCTCAGGTTGGAGTTTCTGTGCATGACTGCCCCTTCATGAACGGAGCGGAATCTCAAGGCCATGGAGTTTTTCCCATGTTGGGAGTTGTGGAATGCCCCCTTCAAGGATTCCTTCTGGGGACAATTGAGACATGTTGGGCAGCTCCAGGACATCCCATATGGATTAACTCCAGAGCACCGTTGGAAGATGGATGCCAGGGAAGCCCGCCTCGCATTCCAATTGTCTCCTAGCAACAATACATTTGAGATCGGATGACTCTGCGGGAGCAACCTGGGTGGCTTAGTTGAAATAGACTTTCCTGAGAATGGGGCCTAATGTGTGTTTGTGTCCATGAGGGCCTTGGAATGGGGCGGTGGCACCGGGACCCTGTAGTATTCTCCTAAGCTTTTGACATAGATCCCATGCACAAGTTTCCTTGTGGAGACGAGATTTGTTCTGATGGGTGCCTCAGCAAACCACTTATGCTTGTATTGGAATCCAGGATTTTGAGGAGACATGCCTGTAAACCAAAGCAATGGATCCGATTATGGCCTAGCGTACTGTCTGGTTCAATCTTCTTCTCTGGGGACATCCATGTATGGTATGAGTGGAGGTAGATGCTCACCTGGTGTCAGACCGCCCTTGTTTGTCCCCGGAAACCTACACTATTGGGATGGCCTCGGGGACTTTGGAGAGTTCTCCTAATTTGTACGATTTTGGACAATGGATGGGAAGAATTCCCATGGATTGAGTAGGCACAGTCCTAATGTGTGGCTCCAGGGGACCCAGCCTGGAGGGTGTGTGGCAAAGGACTTTGAGGACAGTATTCTAAAAACACAAACTCAGCTCAGGTTTGGGGACGTAGGTATGCAGGCCCAATCTACAAACCATGAGAAGAACTCTTCAGGATATGAAGAAAGAGCGAGTGTGAGGCACTTGATCAGGTTTTGCCTCTGCCTTTTATATCAACGATGGCTGTGGAATGTGGGGAGGCCTCATGGGCCATGGACGAATCTTCCTCTCTGTGGATTTGGCCCGGTCCCAATTGTTTTTCGTCAATCTGTGGGATGGGAGGTCTCCTTTCCTGTTTATTAACTCAGGTGTCCGAACAAAAGAGGAATTCCAAAGCAGAGCCTTGGGAAAGAGTGAAGGGACAACCCAAACTATGGTTAAAAATTGGGGACTAGGGGCATGGCAGGCCCAATATGCTGTCTCTTCATCCAGCCACTGAGAGGCCTGACTTGAGGACTGGGCTCATGCTGAGGGTCACAATGTGAGTTTGTGACCAATGTGGCCCGCGAGCATGGGCGGGGCCTCATGGGCCACACTGGTTTCAACTACACTGGACTTTGGACAACATGCCAATCACAAGGTCTCTTGCCATGGGGAAGGTGTTCTGATTTCTGCATCATTTTCAACCATGGGCAGTGGTTGGAGATAACGTCCAGGTCCTGAAGCCTGAAAAATCGCAGTTGGGAAGAGATGACGACCTAAGGCCATGGTGGGTCTCATACGCTCAGTGTGCATTCATCTGCCTGGGTTTTGGTCAGGAGGTTCTAGCTCAGGGTGTGTCAGACAGTGCAATAGTGACCAGGTTTGACTATATAATTTGGGTACAGTCGAGTGCCGTGTAGGTTTATCCCCCTTTTAGGTTCCTGGGCAGCTCATTAGGCAAGATGTTTTTTCTAGAGGGCAGGCAGAGTGCTGCATTGTGGGTCCGGAATTGCCAAACTTGAGAGCTTCTGGGCCAGGAGTGTGAGGACAGAAGTCTGAGAACACAAGCTAGACTTGGGCTTCAGGCCGAGGGCACGGCATGTACCCCCTGCAGATCGGAACCAATATCTCAAGCATCTGAAGCCAAGGCGAGGATCAGACGTTGGCTCAGGTTGGAGTTTCTGAGCATAACTGCCCCTTCATGAACGGAGAGGAATCTCAAGGCCATGGAGGTTTTCCCACGTTGGGAGTTTATGAATGCCCTCTTAAAGGATTCCTTCTGTGGGACAATTGAGACCTGTTGGGCAGCTCCAGGACATCCCATATGGAATGACTCCAGAGCACCGTTGGAGGATGGATGCCAGGGAAGACCCCCTCGCATTACAAATGTCTCCTAGCAACAATAGAGTTGAGATCGGTGGCTCTGTGGGAGCAACCGAGGTGGCTGAGTTGAAATGGATTTTCCTGAGGATGGGGCCTAATGTGTGTTGTGTCCATGAGGGCCTTGGATTAGGGCGGTGGCACCGGGACCCTGAAGTATTCTCCTAAGCTTTTGACATAGCTCCCATGCAAAAGTTTCCGTGTGGAGACGAGATTTTTTCTGATGGGTGCCTCAGGAAACCCCTTATGCTGGTATTGGAATCCAGGCTTTTGAGGACACATGCCTGTAAACCAAAGCAATGGACCCGATTATGGCCTAGGGTCCTGTCTGGTTCAATCTTCTTCTCTGGGGTTCTCCATCTATGGAATGAGTGGAGGTAGATGATCACCTGGTGTCAGACCGCCCTGTTTGTCCCCGGAGACATACACTATTGGGAGGGCCTCGGGGACTTTGGAGGGTTCTCCTAATTTGTACGATTTGGGACAATGGAATGGGCAGATTCCCATGGATTGGGTAGGCACAGTACTAATGTGTGGCTCCTGGCGCCCCAGCCTGGAGGGTGTGTGGCCCAGGACTTTGAGGACAGAAGATTGAAAACAGAAACTCAGCTTAGGTTTGGGGACGTAGGTATGGCAGGCGTAATCTACAAACCATGTGAAGAACTCTTCAGGATATGAAGAAAGAGCGAGTCTGAGGTACTTGCTCAGGCTTTTGTCTTTGGATTTTGTATCAATGATGGCCGTGGAATTTGGGGAGGCCTCATGGCCCATGGACGAATCTTCCTCTCTGTGGATTTGGCCCAGTCCCAATTGTTTTTCATCAATCTGTGGAATGGGAGGTCTCCTTTCAGGTTTATTAACTCAGGTGTCTGAACATAAGCGGAATTCCAAAACAGAGTGCTGGGGAAGAGTGAAGGGACAACCCAAACTATGTTTAAAAATTGGGGCCTAGGGGCATGGCACGCCCAATATGCTGTCTCTTTATCCAGCCACTGAGAGGCTGTACTTGAGGACTGGGCTCAGGCTGAGGGTCACAATGTGTGTTTGTGACCAATGTGGTTTTGCGAGCATGGGCGGGGCCTCATGGGCCACACTGGTTTCAACTACACTGGACTTTGGACAACTTGCCAATCACAAGGTCTCTAACCATGGGAAGGGTGTTCTGATTTCTGCATCATTTTCAACCATGGGCCGTGGTTGGAGATAAGGCCTAGGTTCTGAAGCCCGAAAAACCGCTGTTGGGAAGAGATGACCACCTAAGGCCATGGCGGGTCTGATAGGCTCACTGTGTTTGGTCAGCTGCCTGGGTGTTGGTCAGGAGGTTCTGGCTCAGATTGGATCAGACAGTGCATTAGTGCCCAGGTTAGACTATATAATATGGGTACATTCGAGTGCCTTGTAGGTTTATCCTCATTTGAGGTGTCCAGGCAGCTCATTAGGGAAGATATTTTTTCTAGAGGGCAGGCAGAGTGCTGCATTGTGGGTCCGGAATTGCCAAACTTGAGGGCTTCTGGGCCAGGAGTGTGAGGACAGAAGTCTGAGAACACAAGCTCGACTTGGGATTCTGGCCGAGGGCACTGCAGGTACCCCCTGCAGATCTGAACCAATATCTCAAGCATCTGAAATCACGGCGAGTATCAGACGTGGGCTCAGGTTGGAGTTTCTGTGCATGACTATCCTTCATGAACGGAGCGGAATCTCAAGGGCCTGGAGGTTTTCCCACGTTGGGAGTTGTGGGATGCCCCCTTCAAGGATTCCTTCTGCGGGACAATTGAGACCTGTTGGGCAGCTCCAGGACATCCCATATGGAATGACTGCAGAGCACAGTTGGAGGATGGATGCCAGGGAAGCCTGCCTCGCATTCCAATTGTCTCCTAGCAACAAGACAGTTGAAATCGGATGGCTCTGCGGGAGCAACCGGGGTGGCTGAGTTGAAATGGACTTTCCTGAGGATGGGGCCTAATGTGTGTTTGTGTCCATTAGGGCCTTGGAATGGGGCGGTGGTTCCGGGACCCTAAGTATTCTCCTAAGCTTTTGATATAGCTCCCATGCACAAGTTTCCTTGTGGAGACTAGATTTGTTTTGATGGGTGCCTCCGGAAACCCCTTATGCTCGTATTGGATACCAGGCTTTTGAGGAGACATGCCTGCAAACCAAAGCAATGGATCCAATTATGGCCTAGGGTCCTGATGGGTTCAATCTTCTTCTCTGGGGATATCCATCTATGGAATGAGTGGAGGTAGATGTTCACCTGTTGTCAGACCACCCTTGTTTGTCCCCGGAGTCCTACACTATTGGGATGGCCCCTGGGACTTTGGAGTGTTCTCCTAATTTGTACGATTTTGGACAATGGAATGGGCAGAATTCCCATAGATTGGGTAGGCACAGTCCTAATGTGTGGCTCCAGGGGCCCCAGCCTGGAGGGTGTTTGGCCCAGGACTTTGAGGACAGAAGTCTGAAAACACAAACTCAGCTTAGGTTTGGGGACGTAGGAATGGCAGGCCCAATCTACAAACCATGAGAAGAACTCTTCAGGATATGAAGAAAGAGCGAGTCTGAGGCACTTGCTCAGGCTTTAGTATCTGTATTTTGTATCAACCATGGCCGTGGAATGTGGGGAGGCCTCATGGGCCATGGACGAATCTTCCTCTCTGTGGTTTTGGCCCGGTCCCAATTGTTTTTCGTCAATCTGTGGGATGGGAGGTCTCCTTTCAGGTTTATTACCTCAAGTGTCCGAACAAAAGAGGAATTCCAAAGCAGAGACCTGGGGAAGAGTGAAGGGACAAACCAAACTATGGTTAAAAATTGGGGCCTAGGGGCATGGCACGCCCAATATGCTGTCTCTTCATCCAGCCACTGAGTGCCCTTACTTGAGGACACGGCTCAGGCTGAGGGTCACAATGTGTGTTTGTGACCAATGTGGCCCGCGAGCATGGGCGGGGCCTCATGGGCCACACTAATTTCAACTACACGGGACTTTGTACAACATGCCAATCACTAGGTCTCTTTCCATGGGGAAGGTGTGATTTCTGCATCATTTTCAACCCTGGGCAGTGATTGGAGATAAGGACTAGGTTCTGAAGCCTGAAAACCGCAGTTGGGTAGAGATGATGACCTAAGGCCATGGCGGCTCTGATGTGCTCCGTGTGTGGTCAGCTGCCTGGATGTTGATCTGGAGGTTCAGGCTCAGGTTGTGTCAGAGAGTGCATTAGAGCTCAGGTTAGACTATATAATTTGGGTACAGTCGAGTGCCGTGTAGGTTTATCCACATTTGAGGTGCCTGGGCAGCTCATTAGGCAAGATATTTTTTCTAGAGTGCAGGCAGAGTGCTGCATTGTGGGTCCGGAATTGCCAAACTTGCGGTCTTCTCGGCCAGGAGTGTGAGGACAAAAGTTTGAGAACACAAGTTGACTTGGACATCAGGCCGAGGGCGCGGCAGGTACCCCCTGCAGATCTGAACCAATATCTCATACATCTGAAGTCACGGCGAGGATCAGACGTTGGCTCAGGTTGGAGTTTCTGTGCATGACTGCCCCTTCATGAACGGAGCGGAATCTCAAGGCCATGGAGTTTTTCCCATGTTGGGAGTTATGGGATGCCCCCTTCAAGGATTCCTTCTGGGGACAATTGAGACATGTTGGGCAGCTCCAGGACATCCCATATGGATTAACTCCAGAGCACCGTTGGAAGATGGATGCCAGGGAAGCCCGCCTCGCATTCCAATTGTCTCCTAGCAACTATACATTTGAGATCGGATGACTCTGCGGGAGCAACCTGGGTGGCTTAGTTGAAGTAGACTTTCCTGAGAATGGGGCCTAATGTGTGTTTGTGTCCATGAGGGCCTTGGAATGGGGCGGTGGCACAGGGACCCTGTAGTATTCTCCTAAGCTTTTGACATAGATCCCATGCACAAGTTTCCTTTTGGAGACGAGATTTGTTCTGATGGGTGCCTCAGCAAACCACTTATGCTTGTATTGGAATCCAGGCTTTTGAGGAGACATGCCTGTAAACCAAAGCAATGGATCCGATTATGGCCTAGCGTACTGTCTGGTTCAATCTTCTTCTCTGGGGACATCTATGTATGGTATGAGTGGAGGTAGATGCTCACCTGGTGTCAGACCGCCCTTGTTTGTCGCCGGAAACCTACACTATTGGGATGGCCTCGGGGACTTTGGAGAGTTCTCCTAATTTGTACGATTTTGGACAATGGATGGGAAGAATTCCCATGGATTGAGTAGGCACAGTCCTAATGTGTGGCTCCAGGGGACCCAGCCTGGAGGGTGTGTGGCAAAGGACTTTGAGGACAGTATTCTAAAAACACAAACTCAGCTCAGGTTTGGGGACGTAGGTATGCAGGCCCAATCTACAAACCATGAGAAGAACTCTTCAGGATATGAAGAAAGAGCGAGTGTGAGGCACTTGATCAGGTTTTGCCTCTGCCTTTTATATCAACGATGGCCGTGGAATGTGGGGAGGCCTCATGGGCCATGGACGAATCTTCCTCTCTGTGGATTTGGCCCGGTCCCAATTGTTTTTCGTCAATCTGTGGGATGGGAGGTCTCCTTTCCTGTTTATTAACTCAGGTGTCCGAACAAAAGAGGAATTCCAAAGCAGAGCCTTGGGAAAGAGTGAAGGGACAACCCAAACTATGGTTAAAAATTGGGGACTAGGGGCATGGCAGGCCCAATATGCTGTCTCTTCATCCAGCCACTGAGAGGCCTGACTTGAGGACTGGGCTCATGCTGAGGGTCACAATGTGAGTTTGTGACCAATATGGACTGCGAGCATGGGCGGGGTCTTATGGGCCACACTGGTTTCAACTACACTGGATTTGGACAACATGCCAATCACAAGGTCTCTTGCCATGGGGAAGGTGTTCTGATTTCTGCATCATTTTCAACCCTGGGTAGTGGTTGGAGATAAGGTCTAGGTTCTGAAGCCTGAAAAATCGCAGTTGGGAAGAGATGACGACCTAAGGCCATGGTGGGTCTCATACGCTCAGTGTGCATTCATCTGCCTGGGTTTTGGTCAGGAGGTTCTAGCTCAGCGTGTGTCAGACAGTGCATTAGTGACCACGTTAGACTATATAATTTGGGTACAGTCGAGTGCCATGTAGGTTTATCCCCCTTTTAGGTTTCTGGGCAGCTCATTAGGCAAGATGTTTTTTCTAGAGGGCAGGCAGAGTGCTGCATTGTGGGTCCGGAATTGCCAAACTTGATAGCTTCTGGGCCAGGAGTGTGAGGACAGAAGTCTGAGAACACAAGCTAGACTTGGGCTTCAGGCCGAGGGCACGGCATGTACCCCCTGCAGATCGGAACCAATATCTCAAGCATCTGAAGCCAAGGCGAGGATCAGACGTTGGCTCAGGTTGGAGTTTCTGAGCATAACTGCCCCTTCATGAACGGAGAGGAATCTCAAGGCCATGGAGGTTTTCCCACGTTGGGAGTTTATGGATGCCCTCTTCAAGTATTCCTTCTGTGGGACAATTGAGACCTGTTGGGCAGCTCCAGGACATCCCATATGGAATGACTCCAGAGCACCGTTGGAGGATGGATGCCAGGGAAGCCCGCCTCGCATTACAATTGTTTCCTAGCAACAATAGCGTTGAGATCGGTGGCTCTGTGGGAGCAACCGAGGTGGCTGAGTTGAAATGGATTTTCCTGAGGATGGGGCCTAATGTGTGTTGTGTCCATGAGGGCCTTGGATTAGGGCGGTGGCACCGGGACCCTGAAGTATTCTCCTAAGCTTTTGACATAGCTCCCATGCAAAAGTTTCCGTGTGGAGACGAGATTTTTTCTGATGGGTGCCTCAGGAAACCCCTTATGCTGGTATTGGAATCCAGGCTTTTGAGGACACATGCCTGTAAACCAAAGAAATGGACCCGATTATGGCCTAGGGTCCTGTCTGGTTCAATCTTCTTTTCTGGGGTTCTCCATGTATGGTATGAGTGGAGGTAGATGCTCACCTGGTGTCAGACCGCCCTTGTTTGTCCCCGGAAATCTACACTAATTGGATGGCCTCGGGGACTTTGGAGAGTTCTCCTAATTTCTACGATTTTGGACAATGGATGGGAAGAATTCCCATGGATTGAGTAGGCACAGTCCTAATGGGTGGCTCCAGGGGACCCAGCCTGGAGGGTGTGTGGCAAAGGACTTTGAGGACAGTATTCTAAAAACACAAACTCAGCTCAGGTTTGGGGACGTAGGTATGGCAGGCGTAATGTACAAACCATGAGAAGAACTCTTCAGGATATGAAGAAAGAGCGAGTCTGAGGTACTTGCTCAGGCTTTTGTCTTTGGATTTTGTATCAATGATGGCCGTGGAATTTGGGGAGGCCTCATGGCCCATGGACGAATCTTCCTCTCTGTGGATTTGGCCCAGTCCCAATTGTTTTTCGTCAATCTGTGGAATGGGAGGTCTCCGTTCAGGTTTATTACCTCAGGTGTCCGAACATAAGAGGAATTCCAAAACAGAGCGCTGGGGAAGAGTGAAGGGACAACCCAAACTATGTTTAAAAATTGGGGCCTAGGGGCATGGCACGCCCAATATGCTGTCTCTTCATCCAGCCACTGAGAGGCCGTACTTGAGGACTGGGCTCAGGCTGAGGGTCACAATGTGTGTTTGTGACCAATGTGGTTTTGCGAGCATGGGCGGGGCCTCATGGGCCACACTGGTTTCAACTACACTGGACTTTGGACAACTTGCCAATCACAAGGTCTCTAACCATGGAAAGGGTGTTCTGATTTCTGCATCATTTTCAACCATGGGCCGTGGTTGGAGATAAGGCCTAGGTTCTGAAGCCCGAAAAACCGCTGTTGGGAAGATATGACCACCTAAGGGCATGGCGGGTCTGATAGGCTCACTGTGTGGTCAGCTGCCTGGGTGTTGGTCAGGAGGTTCTGGCTCAGGTTGTGTCAGACAGTGCATTAGTGCCCAGGTTAGACTATATAATTTGGGTACATTCGAGTGCCTTGTAGGTTTATCCTCATTTGAGGTGTCCAGGCAGCTCATTAGGGAAGATATTTTTTCTAGAGGGCAGGCAGAGTGCTGCATTGTGGGTCCGGAATTGCCAAACTTGAGGGCTTCTGGGCCAGGAGTGTGAGGACAGAAGTCTGAGAACACAAGCTCGACTTGGGCTTCTGGCCGAGGGCACTGCAGGAACCCCCTGCAGATCTGAACCAATATCTCAAGCATCTGAAATCACGGCGAGTATCAGACGTTGGCTCAGGTTGGAGTTTCTGTGCATGACTATCCTTCATGAACGGAGCGGAATCTCAAGGGCCTGGAGGTTTTCCCACGTTGGGAGTTGTGGGATGCCCCCTTCAAGGATTCCTTCTGCGGGACAATTGAGACCTGTTGGGCAGCTCCAGGACATCCCATATGGAATGACTGCAGAGCACAGTTGGAGGATGGATGCCAGGGAAGCCTGCCTCGCATTCCAATTGTCTCCTAGCAACAAGACAGTTGAAATCGGATGGCTCTGCGGGAGCAACGGGGGTGGCTGAGTTGAAATGGACTTTCCTGAGGATGGGGCCTAATGTGTGTTGTGTCCATGAGGGCCTTGGATTAGGGCGGTGGCAAGGGACCCTGAAGTATTCTCCTAAGCTTTTGACATAGCTCCCATGCAAAAGTTTCCTTGTGGAGACGATATTTTTTCTAATGGGTGCCTCAGCAAACCCCTTTAGCTGGTATTGGAATCCAGGCTTTTTAGGACACATGCCTGTAAACCAAAGCAATGGACCCGATTAAGGCCTAGGGTCCTGTCTGGTTCAATCTTATTCTCTGGGGTTCTCCATCTATGGAATGAGTGGAGGTAGATGATCATCTGGTGTCAGACCGCCCTTTTTGTCCCCGGAGACATACACTATTGGGAGGGCCTCGGGGACTTTGGAGGGTTCTCCTAATTTGTACGATTTGGGACAATGGAATGGGCAGAATTCCCATGGATTGGGTAGGCACAGTACTAATGTGTGGCTCCTGGCGCCCCAGCCTGGAGGGTGTGTGGCCCAGGACTTTGAAGACAGAAGATTGAAAACAGAAACTCAGCTTAGGTTTGGGGACGTAGGTATGGCAGGCGTAATCTACAAACCATGAGAAGAACTCTTCAGGATATGAAGAAAGAGCGAGTCTGAGGTACTTGCTCAGGCTTTTGTCTTTGGATTTTGTATCAATGATGGCCGTGGAATTTGGGGAGGCCTCATGTCCCATGGACGAATCTTCCTCTCTGTGGATTTGGCCCAGTCCCAATTGTTTTTCGTCAATCTGTGGAATGGGAGGTCTCCTTTCAGGTTTATTACCTCAGGTGTCCGAACATAAGAGGAATTCCAAAACAGAGCGCTGGGGAAGAGTGAAGGGACAACCCAAACTATGTTTAAAAATTGGGGCCTAGGGGCATGGCACGCCCAATATGCTGTCTCTTCATCCAGCCACTGAGAGGCCGTACTTGAGGACTGGGCTCAGGCTGAGGTTCACAATGTGTGTTTGTGACCAATGTGGTTTTGCGAGCATGGGCGGGGCCTCATGGGCCACACTGGTTTCAACTACACTGGACTTTGGACAACTTGCCAATCACAAGGTCTCTAACCATGGAAAGGGTGTTCTGATTTCTGCATCATTTTCAACCATGGGCCGTGGTTGGAGATAAGGCCTAGGTTCTGAAGCCCGAAAAACCGCTGTTGGGAAGATATGACCACCTAAGGGCATGGCGGGTCTGATAGGCTCACTGTGTGGTCAGCTGCCTGGGTGTTGGTCAGGAGGTTCTGGCTCAGGTTGTGTCAGACAGTGCATTAGTGCCCAGGTTATACTATATAATTTGGGTACATTCGAGTGCCTTGTAGGTTTATCCTCATTTGAGGTGTCCAGGCAGCTCATTAGGGAAGATATTTTTTCTAGAGGGCAGGCAGAGTGCTGCATTGTGGGTCCGGAATTGCCAAACTTGAGAGCTTCTGGGCCAGGAGTGTGAGGACAGAAGTCTGAGAACACAAGCTCGACTTGGGCTTCTGGCCGAGGGCACTGCAGGTACCCCCTGCAGATCTGAACCAATATCTCAAGCATCTGAAATCACGGCGAGTATCAGACGTTGGCTCAGGTTGGAGTTTCTGTGCATGACTGCCCCTTCATGAACGGAGCGGAATCTCAAGAGCCTGGAGGTTTTCCCACGTTGGGAGATGTGGGATGCCCCCTTCAAGGATTCCTTCTGCGGGACAATTGAGACCTGTCGGGCAGCTCCATGCCATCCCATATGGAATGACTGCAGAGCACAGTTGGAGGATGGATGCCAGGGAAGCCTGCCTCGCATTCCAATTGTCTCCTAGCAACAAGACAGTTGAAATCGGATGGCTCTGCGGGAGCAACCTGGGTGGCTGAGTTGAAATGGACTTTCCTGAGGATGGGGCCTAATGTGTGTTTGTGTCCATTAGGGCCTTGGAATGGGGCGGTGGTTCCGGGACCCTAAGTATTCTCCTAAGCTTTTGATATAGCTCCCATGCACAAGTTTCCTTGTGGAGACTAGATTTGTTTTGATGGGTGCCTCCGGAAACCCCTTATGCTCGTATTGGATACCAGGCTTTTGAGGAGACATGCCTGCAAACCAAAGCAATGGATCCAATTATGGCCTAGGGTCCTGTCGGGTTCAATCTTCTTCTCTGGGGATATCCATCTATGGAATGAGTGGAGGTAGATGTTCACCTGTTGTCAGACCACCCTTGTTTGTCCCCGGAGTCCTACACTATTGGGATGGCCCCTGGGACTTTGGAGAGTTCTCCTAATTTGTACGATTTTGGACAATGGAATGGGCAGAATTCCCATAGATTGGGTAGGCACAGTCCTAATGTGTGGCTCCAGGGGCCCCAGGCTGGAGGGTGTTTGGCCCAGGACTTTGAGGACAGAAGTCTGAAAACACAAACTCAGCTTAGGTTTGGGGACGTAGGAATGGCAGGCCCAATCTACAAACCATGAGAAGAACTCTTCAGGATATGAAGAAAGAGCGAATCTGAGGCACTTGCTCAGGCTTTAGTATCTGTATTTTGTATCAACGATGGCCGTGGAATGTGGGGAGGCCTCATGGGCCATGGACGAATCTTCCTCTCTGTGGTTTTGGCCCGGTCCCAATTGTTTTTCGTCAATCTGTGGGATGGGAGGTCTCCTTTCAGGTTTATTACCTCAAGTGTCCGAACAAAAGAGGAATTTCAAAGCAGAGACCTGGGGAAGAGTGAAGGGACAAACCAAACTATGGTTAAAAATTGGGGCCTAGGGGCATGGCACGCCCAATATGCTGTCTCTTCATCCAGCCACTGAGTGCCCTTACTTGAGGACATGGCTCAGGCTGAGGGTCACAATGTGTGTTTGTGACCAATGTGGCCCGCGAGCATGGGCGGGGCCTCATGGGCCACACTAATTTCAACTACACGGGACTTTGGACAACATGCCAATCACAAGGTCTCTTTCCATGGGGAAGGTGTGATTTCTGCATCATTTTCAACCCTGGGCAGTGATTGGAGATAAGGACTAGGTTCTGAAGCCTGAAAACCGCAGTTGGGTAGAGATGATGACCTAAGGCCATGGCGGCTCTGATGTGCTCAGTGTGTGGTCAGCTGCCTGGATGTTGATCTGGAGGTTCAGGCTCAGTTTGTGTCAGAGAGTGCATTAGAGCTCAGGTTAGACTATATAATTTGGGTACAGTCGAGTGCCGTGTAGGTTTATCCACATTTGAGGTGCCTGGGCAGCTCATTAGGCAAGATATTTTTTCTAGAGTGCAGGCAGAGTGCTGCATTGTGGGTCCGGAATTGCCAAACTTGCGGTCTTCTCGGCCAGGAGTGTGAGGACAAAAGTTTGAGAACACAAGTTGACTTGGACATCAGGCCGAGGGCGCGGCAGGTACCCCCTGCAGATCTGAACCAATATCTCATACATCTGAAGTCACGGCGAGGATCAGACGTTGGCTCAGGTTGGAGTTTCTGTGCATGACTGCCCCTTCATGAACGGAGCGGAATCTCAAGGCCATGGAGTTTTTCCCATGTTGGGAGTTATGGGATGCCCCCTTCAAGGATTCCTTCTGGGGACAATTGAGACATGTTGGGCAGCTCCAGGACATCCCATATGGATTAACTCCAGAGCACCGTTGGAAGATGGATGCCAGGGAAGCCCGCCTCGCATTCCAATTGTCTCCTAGCAACAATACATTTGAGATCGGATGACTCTGCGGGAGCAACCTGGGTGGCTTAGTTGAAATAGACTTTCCTGAGAATGGGGCCTAATGTGTGTTTGTGTCCATGAGGGCCTTGGAATGGGGCGGTGGCACCGGGACTTTGTAGTATTCTCCTAAGCTTTTGACATAGATCCCATGCACAAGTTTCCTTGTGGAGACGAGATTTGTTCTGATGGGTGCCTCAGCAAACCACTTATGCTTGTATTGGAATCCAGGCTTTTGAGGAGACATGCCTGTAAACCAAAGCAATGGATCTGATTATGGCCTAGTGTACTCTCTGGTTCAATCTTCTTCTCTGGGGACATCCATGTATGGTATGAGTGGAGGTAGATGCTCACCTCGTGTCAGACCGCCCTTGTTTGTCCCCGGAAACCAACACTATTGGGATGGCCTCGGGGACTTTGGAGAGTTCTCCTAATTTGTACGATTTTGGACAATGGATGGGAAGAATTCCCATGGATTGAGAGGGCACAGTCCTAATGGGTGGCTCCAGGGGACCCAGCCTGGAGGGTGTGTGGCAAAGGACTTTGAGGACAGTATTCCAAAAACACAAACTCAGCTCAGGTTTGGGGACGTAGGTATGCAGGCCCAATCTACAAACCATGAGAAGAACTCTTCAGGATATGAAGAAAGAGCGAGTCTGAGGCACTTGATCAGGTTTTGCCTCTGCATTTTATATCAATGATGGCCGTGGAATGTGGGGAGGCCTCATGGGCCATGGACGAATCTTCCTCTCTGTGGATTTGGCCCGTTCCCAATTGTTTTTCGTCAATCTGTGGGATGGTAGGTTTCCTTTCCTGTTTATTAACTCAGGTGTCCGAACAAAAGAGGAATTCCAAAGCAGAGCCTTGGGAAAGAGTGAAGGGACAACCCAAACTATGGTTAAAAATTGGGGACTAGGGGCATGGCAGGCCCAATATGCTGTCTCTTCATCCAGCCACTGAGAGGCCTGACTTGAGGACTGGGCTCATGCTGAGGGTCACAATGTGAGTTTGTGACCAATATGGCCTGCGAGCATGGGCGGGGCCTTATGGGCCACACTGGTTTCAACTACACTGGATTTGGACAACATGCCAATCACAAGGTCTCTTGCCATGTGGAAGGTGTTCTGATTTCTGCATCATTTTCAACCCTGGGCAGTGGTTGGAGATAATGTCTAGGTTCTGAAGCCTGAAAAATCGCAGTTGGGAAGAGATGACGACCTAAGGCCATGGTGGGTCTCATACGCTCAGTGTGCATTCATCTGCCTGGGTTTTGGTCAGGAGGTTCTAGCTCAGGGTGTGTCAGACAGTGCATTAGTGACCAGGTTAGACTATATAATTTGGGTACAGTCGAGTTCCGTTTAGGTTTATCCCCCTTTTAGGTTCCTGGGCAGCTCATTAGGCAAGATGTTTTTTCTAGAGGGCAGGCAGAGTGCTGCATTGTGGGTCCAGAATTGCCAAACTTGATAGCTTCTGGGCCAGGAGTGTGAGGACAGAAGTCTGAGAACACAAGCTAGACTTGGGCTTCAGGCCGAGGGCACGGCATGTACCCCCTGCAGATCGGAACCAATATCTCAAGCATCTGAAGCCAAGGCGAGGATCAGACGTTGGCTCAGGTTGGAGTTTCTGTGCATGCCTGCCCCTTCATGAACGGAGAGGAATCTCAAGGCCATGGAGGTTTTCCCACGTTGGGAGTTTATGGATGCCCTATTCAAGGATTCCTTCTGTGGGACAATTGAGACCTGTTGGGCAGCTCCAGGACATCCCATATGGAATGACTCCAGAGCACCCTTGGAGGATGGATGCCAGGGAAGCCCGCCTCGCATTACAATTGTCTCCTAGCAACAATAGAGTTGATATCGGTGGCTCTGTGGGAGCAACCGAGGTGGCTGAGTTGAAATGGATTTTCCTGAGGATGGGGCCTAATGTGTGTTGTGTCCATGAGGGCCTTGGATTAGGGCGGTGGCACCGGGACCCTGAAGTATTCTCCTAAGCTTTTGACATAGCTCCCATGCAAAAGTTTCCTTTTGGAGACGAGATTTTTTCTAATGGGTGCCTCAGGAAACCCCTTATGCTGGTATTGGAATACAGGCTTTTGAGGACACATGCCTGTAAACCAAAGCAATGGACCCGATTATGGCCTAGGGTCCTGTCTGGTTCAATCTTCTTCTTTGGGGTTCTCCATCTATGGAATGAGTGGAGGTAGATGATCACCTGGTGTCAGACCGCCCTGTTTGTCCCCGGAGACATACACTATTGGGAGGGCCTCGGGGACTTTGGAGGGTTCTCCTAATTTGTACGATTTGGGACAATGGAATGGGCAGAATTCCCATGGATTGGGTAGGCACAGTACTAATGTGTGGCTCCTGGCGCCCCAGCCTGGAGGGTGTGTGGCCCAGGACTTTGAGGAAAGAAGATTGAAAACAGAATCTCAGCTTAGGTTTGGGGACGTAGGTATGGCAGGCGTAATCTACAAACCATGAGAAGAACTCTTCAGGATATGAAGAAAGAGCGAGTCTGAGGTACTTGCTCAGGCTTTTGTCTTTGGATTTTGTATCAATGATGGCCGTGGAATTTGGGGAGGCCTCATGGCCCATGGACGAATCTTCCTCTCTGTGGATTTGGCCCAGTCCCAATTGTTTTTCGTCAATCTGTGGAATGGGAGGTCTCCTTTCAGGTTTATTACCTCAGGTGTCCGAACATAAGAGGAATTCCAAAACAGAGCGCTGGGGAAGAGTGAAGGGACAACCCAAACTATGTTTAAAAATTGGGGCCTAGGGGCATGGCACGCCCAATATGCTGTCTCTTCATCCAGCCACTGAGAGGCCTGACTTGAGAACTGGGCTCATGCTGAGGGTCACAATGTGAGTTTGTGACCAATATGGCCTGCGAGCATGGGCGGGGCCTTATGGGCCACACTGATTTCAACTACACTGGACTTTGGACAACTTGCCAATCACATGGTCTCTAACCATGGAAAGGGTGTTCTGATTTCTGCATCATTTTCAACCATGGGCCGTGGTTGGAGATAAGGCCTAGGTTCTGAAGCCCGAAAAACCGCTGTTGGGAAGATATGACCACCTAAGGGCATGGTGGGTCTGATAGGCTCACTGTGTGGTCAGCTGCCTGGGTGTTGGTCAGGAGGTTCTGGCTCAGGTTGTGTCAGACAGTGCATTAGTGCCCAGGTTAGACTATATAATTTGGGTACATTCGAGTGCCTTGTAGGTTTATCCTCATTTGAGGTGTCCAGGCAGCTCATTAGGGAAGATATTTTTTCTAGAGGGCAGGCAGAGTGCTGCATTGTGGGTCCGGAATTGCCAAACTTGAGGGCTTCTGGGCCAGGAGTGTGAGGACAGAAGTCTGAGAACACAAGCTCGACTTGGGCTTCTGGCCGAGGGCACTGCAGGTACCCCCTGCAGATCTGAACCAATATCTCAAGCATCTGAAATCAGGGCGAGTATCAGACGTGGGCTCAGGTTGGAGTTTCTGTGCATGACTATCCTTCATGAACGGAGCGGAATCTCAAGGGCCTGGAGGTTTTCCCACGTTGGGAGTTGTGGGATGCCCCCTTCAAGGATTCCTTCTGCGGGACAATTGAGACCTTTCGGGCAGCTCCAGGACATCCCATATGGAATGACTGCAGAGCACAGTTGGAGGATGGATGCCAGGGAAGCCTGCCTCGCATTCCAATTGTCTCCTAGCAACAAGACAGTTGAAATCGGATGGCTCTGCGGGAGCAACCGGGGTGGCTGAGTTGAAATGGACTTTCCTGAGATTGGGGCCTAATGTGTGTGTGTCCATGAGGGCCTTGGATTAGGGCGGTGGCACCGGGACCCTGAAGTATTCTCCTAAGCTTTGACATAGCTCCCATGCAAAAGTTTCCTTGTGGAGACGAGATTTTTTCTAATGGGTGCCTCAGCAAACCCCTTATGCTGGTATTGGAATCCAGGCTTTTGAGGACACATGCCTGTAAACCAAAGCAATGGACCCGATTATGGCCTAGGGTCCTGTCTGGTTCAATCTTCTTCTCTGGGGTTCTCCATCTATGGAATGAGTGGAGGTAGATGATCATCTGGTGTCAGACCGCCCTGTTTGTCCCCGGAGACATACACTATTGGGAGGGCCTCAGGGACTTTGGAGGGTTCTCCTAATTTGTACGATTTGGGACAATGGAATGGGCAGAATTCCCATGGATTGGGTAGGCACAGTACTAATGTGTGGCTCCTGGCGCCCCAGCCTGGAGGGTGTGTGGCCCAGGACTTTGAGGACAGAAGATTGAAAACAGAAACTCAGCTTAGGTTTGGGGACGTAGGTATGGCAGGCGTAATCTACAAACCATGAGAAGAACTCTTCAGGATATGAAGAAAGAGCGAGTCTGAGGTACTTGCTCAGGCTTTTGTCTTTGGATTTTGTATCAATGATGGCCGTGGAATTTGGGGAGGCCTCATGGCCCATGGACGAATCTTCCTCTCTGTGGATTTGGCCCAGTCCCAATTGTTTTTCGTCAATCTGTGGAATGGGAGGTCTCCGTTCAGGTTTATTACCTCAGGTGTCCGAACATAAGAGGAATTCCAAAACAGAGCGCTGGGGAAGAGTGAAGGGACAACCCAAACTATGTTTAAAAATTGGGGCCTAGGGGCATGGCACGCCCAATATGCTGTCTCTTCATCCAGCCACTGAGAGGCCGTACTTGAGGACTGGGCTCAGGCTGAGGGTCACAATGTGTGTTTGTGACCAATGTGGTTTTGCGAGCATGGGCGGGGCCTCATGGGCCACACTGGTTTCAACTACACTGGACTTTGGACAACTTGCCAATCACAAGGTCTCTAACCATGGAAAGGGTGTTCTGATTTCTGCATCATTTTCAACCATGGGCCGTGGTTGGAGATAAGGCCTAGGTTCTGAAGCCCGAAAAACCGCTGTTGGGAAGATATGACCACCTAAGGGCATGGCGGGTCTGATAGGCTCACTGTGTGGTCAGCTGCCTGGGTGTTGGTCAGGAGGTTCTGGCTCAGGTTGTGTCAGACAGTGCATTAGTGCCCAGGTTAGACTATATAATTTGGGTACATTCGAGTGCCTTGTAGGTTTATCCTCATTTGAGGTGTCCAGGCAGCTCATTAGGGAAGATATTTTTTCTAGAGGGCAGGCAGAGTGCTGCATTGTGGGTCCGGAATTGCCAAACTTGAGGGCTTCTGGGCCAGGAGTGTGAGGACAGAAGTCTGAGAACACAAGCTCGACTTGGGCTTCTGGCCGAGGGCACTGCAGGAACCCCCTGCAGATCTGAACCAATATCTCAAGCATCTGAAATCACGGCGAGTATCAGACGTTGGCTCAGGTTGGAGTTTCTGTGCATGACTATCCTTCATGAACGGAGCGGAATCTCAAGGGCCTGGAGGTTTTCCCACGTTGGGAGTTGTGGGATGCCCCCTTCAAGGATTCCTTCTGCGGGACAATTGAGACCTGTTGGGCAGCTCCAGGACATCCCATATGGAATGACTGCAGAGCACAGTTGGAGGATGGATGCCAGGGAAGCCTGCCTCGCATTCCAATTGTCTCCTAGCAACAAGACAGTTGAAATCGGATGGCTCTGCGGGAGCAACGGGGGTGGCTGAGTTGAAATGGACTTTCCTGAGGATGGGGCCTAATGTGTGTTGTGTCCATGAGGGCCTTGGATTAGGGCGGTGGCAAGGGACCCTGAAGTATTCTCCTAAGCTTTTGACATAGCTCCCATGCAAAAGTTTCCTTGTGGAGACGATATTTTTTCTAATGGGTGCCTCAGCAAACCCCTTTAGCTGGTATTGGAATCCAGGCTTTTTAGGACACATGCCTGTAAACCAAAGCAATGGACCCGATTAAGGCCTAGGGTCCTGTCTGGTTCAATCTTATTCTCTGGGGTTCTCCATCTATGGAATGAGTGGAGGTAGATGATCATCTGGTGTCAGACCGCCCTTTTTGTCCCCGGAGACATACACTATTGGGAGGGCCTCGGGGACTTTGGAGGGTTCTCCTAATTTGTACGATTTGGGACAATGGAATGGGCAGAATTCCCATGGATTGGGTAGGCACAGTACTAATGTGTGGCTCCTGGCGCCCCAGCCTGGAGGGTGTGTGGCCCAGGACTTTGAAGACAGAAGATTGAAAACAGAAACTCAGCTTAGGTTTGGGGACGTAGGTATGGCAGGCGTAATCTACAAACCATGAGAAGAACTCTTCAGGATATGAAGAAAGAGCGAGTCTGAGGTACTTGCTCAGGCTTTTGTCTTTGGATTTTGTATCAATGATGGCCGTGGAATTTGGGGAGGCCTCATGTCCCATGGACGAATCTTCCTCTCTGTGGATTTGGCCCAGTCCCAATTGTTTTTCGTCAATCTGTGGAATGGGAGGTCTCCTTTCAGGTTTATTACCTCAGGTGTCCGAACATAAGAGGAATTCCAAAACAGAGCGCTGGGGAAGAGTGAAGGGACAACCCAAACTATGTTTAAAAATTGGGGCCTAGGGGCATGGCACGCCCAATATGCTGTCTCTTCATCCAGCCACTGAGAGGCCGTACTTGAGGACTGGGCTCAGGCTGAGGTTCACAATGTGTGTTTGTGACCAATGTGGTTTTGCGAGCATGGGCGGGGCCTCATGGGCCACACTGGTTTCAACTACACTGGACTTTGGACAACTTGCCAATCACAAGGTCTCTAACCATGGAAAGGGTGTTCTGATTTCTGCATCATTTTCAACCATGGGCCGTGGTTGGAGATAAGGCCTAGGTTCTGAAGCCCGAAAAACCGCTGTTGGGAAGATATGACCACCTAAGGGCATGGCGGGTCTGATAGGCTCACTGTGTGGTCAGCTGCCTGGGTGTTGGTCAGGAGGTTCTGGCTCAGGTTGTGTCAGACAGTGCATTAGTGCCCAGGTTATACTATATAATTTGGGTACATTCGAGTGCCTTGTAGGTTTATCCTCATTTGAGGTGTCCAGGCAGCTCATTAGGGAAGATATTTTTTCTAGAGGGCAGGCAGAGTGCTGCATTGTGGGTCCGGAATTGCCAAACTTGAGAGCTTCTGGGCCAGGAGTGTGAGGACAGAAGTCTGAGAACACAAGCTCGACTTGGGCTTCTGGCCGAGGGCACTGCAGGTACCCCCTGCAGATCTGAACCAATATCTCAAGCATCTGAAATCACGGCGAGTATCAGACGTTGGCTCAGGTTGGAGTTTCTGTGCATGACTGCCCCTTCATGAACGGAGCGGAATCTCAAGAGCCTGGAGGTTTTCCCACGTTGGGAGATGTGGGATGCCCCCTTCAAGGATTCCTTCTGCGGGACAATTGAGACCTGTCGGGCAGCTCCATGCCATCCCATATGGAATGACTGCAGAGCACAGTTGGAGGATGGATGCCAGGGAAGCCTGCCTCGCATTCCAATTGTCTCCTAGCAACAAGACAGTTGAAATCGGATGGCTCTGCGGGAGCAACCTGGGTGGCTGAGTTGAAATGGACTTTCCTGAGGATGGGGCCTAATGTGTGTTTGTGTCCATTAGGGCCTTGGAATGGGGCGGTGGTTCCGGGACCCTAAGTATTCTCCTAAGCTTTTGATATAGCTCCCATGCACAAGTTTCCTTGTGGAGACTAGATTTGTTTTGATGGGTGCCTCCGGAAACCCCTTATGCTCGTATTGGATACCAGGCTTTTGAGGAGACATGCCTGCAAACCAAAGCAATGGATCCAATTATGGCCTAGGGTCCTGTCGGGTTCAATCTTCTTCTCTGGGGATATCCATCTATGGAATGAGTGGAGGTAGATGTTCACCTGTTGTCAGACCACCCTTGTTTGTCCCCGGAGTCCTACACTATTGGGATGGCCCCTGGGACTTTGGAGAGTTCTCCTAATTTGTACGATTTTGGACAATGGAATGGGCAGAATTCCCATAGATTGGGTAGGCACAGTCCTAATGTGTGGCTCCAGGGGCCCCAGGCTGGAGGGTGTTTGGCCCAGGACTTTGAGGACAGAAGTCTGAAAACACAAACTCAGCTTAGGTTTGGGGACGTAGGAATGGCAGGCCCAATCTACAAACCATGAGAAGAACTCTTCAGGATATGAAGAAAGAGCGAATCTGAGGCACTTGCTCAGGCTTTAGTATCTGTATTTTGTATCAACGATGGCCGTGGAATGTTGGGAGGCCTCATGGGCCATGGACGAATCTTCCTCTCTGTGGTTTTGGCCCGGTCCCAATTGTTTTTCGTCAATCTGTGGGATGGGAGGTCTCCTTTCAGGTTTATTACCTCAAGTGTCCGAACAAAAGAGGAATTTCAAAGCAGAGACCTGGGGAAGAGTGAAGGGACA
Organism: Mustela nivalis; assembly: GCF_964662115.1. NCBI lineage: Eukaryota > Metazoa > Chordata > Mammalia > Carnivora > Mustelidae > Mustela > Mustela nivalis. The sequence goes on from NW_028135127.1 coordinate 28,162, forward strand.
AACCAAACTATGGTTAAAAATTGGGGCCTAGGGGCATGGCACGCCCAATATGCTGTCTCTTCATCCAGCCACTGAGTGCCCTTACTTGAGGACATGGCTCAGGCTGAGGGTCACAATGTGTGTTTGTGACCAATGTGGCCCGCGAGCATGGGCGGGGCCTCATGGGCCACACTAATTTCAACTACACGGGACTTTGGACAACATGCCAATCACAAGGTCTCTTTCCATGGGGAAGGTGTGATTTCTGCATCATTTTCAACCCTGGGCAGTGATTGGAGATAAGGACTAGGTTCTGAAGCCTGAAAACCGCAGTTGGGTAGAGATGATGACCTAAGGCCATGGCGGCTCTGATGTGCTCAGTGTGTGGTCAGCTGCCTGGATGTTGATCTGGAGGTTCAGGCTCAGTTTGTGTCAGAGAGTGCATTAGAGCTCAGGTTAGACTATATAATTTGGGTACAGTCGAGTGCCGTGTAGGTTTATCCACATTTGAGGTGCCTGGGCAGCTCATTAGGCAAGATATTTTTTCTAGAGTGCAGGCAGAGTGCTGCATTGTGGGTCCGGAATTGCCAAACTTGCGGTCTTCTCGGCCAGGAGTGTGAGGACAAAAGTTTGAGAACACAAGTTGACTTGGACATCAGGCCGAGGGCGCGGCAGGTACCCCCTGCAGATCTGAACCAATATCTCATACATCTGAAGTCACGGCGAGGATCAGACGTTGGCTCAGGTTGGAGTTTCTGTGCATGACTGCCCCTTCATGAACGGAGCGGAATCTCAAGGCCATGGAGTTTTTCCCATGTTGGGAGTTATGGGATGCCCCCTTCAAGGATTCCTTCTGGGGACAATTGAGACATGTTGGGCAGCTCCAGGACATCCCATATGGATTAACTCCAGAGCACCGTTGGAAGATGGATGCCAGGGAAGCCCGCCTCGCATTCCAATTGTCTCCTAGCAACAATACATTTGAGATCGGATGACTCTGCGGGAGCAACCTGGGTGGCTTAGTTGAAATAGACTTTCCTGAGAATGGGGCCTAATGTGTGTTTGTGTCCATGAGGGCCTTGGAATGGGGCGGTGGCACCGGGACTTTGTAGTATTCTCCTAAGCTTTTGACATAGATCCCATGCACAAGTTTCCTTGTGGAGACGAGATTTGTTCTGATGGGTGCCTCAGCAAACCACTTATGCTTGTATTGGAATCCAGGCTTTTGAGGAGACATGCCTGTAAACCAAAGCAATGGATCTGATTATGGCCTAGTGTACTCTCTGGTTCAATCTTCTTCTCTGGGGACATCCATGTATGGTATGAGTGGAGGTAGATGCTCACCTCGTGTCAGACCGCCCTTGTTTGTCCCCGGAAACCAACACTATTGGGATGGCCTCGGGGACTTTGGAGAGTTCTCCTAATTTGTACGATTTTGGACAATGGATGGGAAGAATTCCCATGGATTGAGAGGGCACAGTCCTAATGGGTGGCTCCAGGGGACCCAGCCTGGAGGGTGTGTGGCAAAGGACTTTGAGGACAGTATTCCAAAAACACAAACTCAGCTCAGGTTTGGGGACGTAGGTATGCAGGCCCAATCTACAAACCATGAGAAGAACTCTTCAGGATATGAAGAAAGAGCGAGTCTGAGGCACTTGATCAGGTTTTGCCTCTGCATTTTATATCAATGATGGCCGTGGAATGTGGGGAGGCCTCATGGGCCATGGACGAATCTTCCTCTCTGTGGATTTGGCCCGTTCCCAATTGTTTTTCGTCAATCTGTGGGATGGTAGGTTTCCTTTCCTGTTTATTAACTCAGGTGTCCGAACAAAAGAGGAATTCCAAAGCAGAGCCTTGGGAAAGAGTGAAGGGACAACCCAAACTATGGTTAAAAATTGGGGACTAGGGGCATGGCAGGCCCAATATGCTGTCTCTTCATCCAGCCACTGAGAGGCCTGACTTGAGGACTGGGCTCATGCTGAGGGTCACAATGTGAGTTTGTGACCAATATGGCCTGCGAGCATGGGCGGGGCCTTATGGGCCACACTGGTTTCAACTACACTGGATTTGGACAACATGCCAATCACAAGGTCTCTTGCCATGGGGAAGGTGTTCTGATTTCTGCATCATTTTCAACCCTGGGCAGTGGTTGGAGATAATGTCTAGGTTCTGAAGCCTGAAAAATCGCAGTTGGGAAGAGATGACGACCTAAGGCCATGGTGGGTCTCATACGCTCAGTGTGCATTCATCTGCCTGGGTTTTGGTCAGGAGGTTCTAGCTCAGGGTGTGTCAGACAGTGCATTAGTGACCAGGTTAGACTATATAATTTGGGTACAGTCGAGTTCCGTTTAGGTTTATCCCCCTTTTAGGTTCCTGGGCAGCTCATTAGGCAAGATGTTTTTTCTAGAGGGCAGGCAGAGTGCTGCATTGTGGGTCCAGAATTGCCAAACTTGATAGCTTCTGGGCCAGGAGTGTGAGGACAGAAGTCTGAGAACACAAGCTAGACTTGGGCTTCAGGCCGAGGGCACGGCATGTACCCCCTGCAGATCGGAACCAATATCTCAAGCATCTGAAGCCAAGGCGAGGATCAGACGTTGGCTCAGGTTGGAGTTTCTGTGCATGCCTGCCCCTTCATGAACGGAGAGGAATCTCAAGGCCATGGAGGTTTTCCCACGTTGGGAGTTTATGGATGCCCTATTCAAGGATTCCTTCTGTGGGACAATTGAGACCTGTTGGGCAGCTCCAGGACATCCCATATGGAATGACTCCAGAGCACCCTTGGAGGATGGATGCCAGGGAAGCCCGCCTCGCATTACAATTGTCTCCTAGCAACAATAGAGTTGATATCGGTGGCTCTGTGGGAGCAACCGAGGTGGCTGAGTTGAAATGGATTTTCCTGAGGATGGGGCCTAATGTGTGTTGTGTCCATGAGGGCCTTGGATTAGGGCGGTGGCACCGGGACCCTGAAGTATTCTCCTAAGCTTTTGACATAGCTCCCATGCAAAAGTTTCCTTTTGGAGACGAGATTTTTTCTAATGGGTGCCTCAGGAAACCCCTTATGCTGGTATTGGAATACAGGCTTTTGAGGACACATGCCTGTAAACCAAAGCAATGGACCCGATTATGGCCTAGGGTCCTGTCTGGTTCAATCTTCTTCTTTGGGGTTCTCCATCTATGGAATGAGTGGAGGTAGATGATCACCTGGTGTCAGACCGCCCTGTTTGTCCCCGGAGACATACACTATTGGGAGGGCCTCGGGGACTTTGGAGGGTTCTCCTAATTTGTACGATTTGGGACAATGGAATGGGCAGAATTCCCATGGATTGGGTAGGCACAGTACTAATGTGTGGCTCCTGGCGCCCCAGCCTGGAGGGTGTGTGGCCCAGGACTTTGAGGAAAGAAGATTGAAAACAGAATCTCAGCTTAGGTTTGGGGACGTAGGTATGGCAGGCGTAATCTACAAACCATGAGAAGAACTCTTCAGGATATGAAGAAAGAGCGAGTCTGAGGTACTTGCTCAGGCTTTTGTCTTTGGATTTTGTATCAATGATGGCCGTGGAATTTGGGGAGGCCTCATGGCCCATGGACGAATCTTCCTCTCTGTGGATTTGGCCCAGTCCCAATTGTTTTTCGTCAATCTGTGGAATGGGAGGTCTCCTTTCAGGTTTATTACCTCAGGTGTCCGAACATAAGAGGAATTCCAAAACAGAGCGCTGGGGAAGAGTGAAGGGACAACCCAAACTATGTTTAAAAATTGGGGCCTAGGGGCATGGCACGCCCAATATGCTGTCTCTTCATCCAGCCACTGAGAGGCCTGACTTGAGAACTGGGCTCATGCTGAGGGTCACAATGTGAGTTTGTGACCAATATGGCCTGCGAGCATGGGCGGGGCCTTATGGGCCACACTGATTTCAACTACACTGGACTTTGGACAACTTGCCAATCACATGGTCTCTAACCATGGAAAGGGTGTTCTGATTTCTGCATCATTTTCAACCATGGGCCGTGGTTGGAGATAAGGCCTAGGTTCTGAAGCCCGAAAAACCGCTGTTGGGAAGATATGACCACCTAAGGGCATGGTGGGTCTGATAGGCTCACTGTGTGGTCAGCTGCCTGGGTGTTGGTCAGGAGGTTCTGGCTCAGGTTGTGTCAGACAGTGCATTAGTGCCCAGGTTAGACTATATAATTTGGGTACATTCGAGTGCCTTGTAGGTTTATCCTCATTTGAGGTGTCCAGGCAGCTCATTAGGGAAGATATTTTTTCTAGAGGGCAGGCAGAGTGCTGCATTGTGGGTCCGGAATTGCCAAACTTGAGGGCTTCTGGGCCAGGAGTGTGAGGACAGAAGTCTGAGAACACAAGCTCGACTTGGGCTTCTGGCCGAGGGCACTGCAGGTACCCCCTGCAGATCTGAACCAATATCTCAAGCATCTGAAATCAGGGCGAGTATCAGACGTGGGCTCAGGTTGGAGTTTCTGTGCATGACTATCCTTCATGAACGGAGCGGAATCTCAAGGGCCTGGAGGTTTTCCCACGTTGGGAGTTGTGGGATGCCCCCTTCAAGGATTCCTTCTGCGGGACAATTGAGACCTTTCGGGCAGCTCCAGGACATCCCATATGGAATGACTGCAGAGCACAGTTGGAGGATGGATGCCAGGGAAGCCTGCCTCGCATTCCAATTGTCTCCTAGCAACAAGACAGTTGAAATCGGATGGCTCTGCGGGAGCAACCGGGGTGGCTGAGTTGAAATGGACTTTCCTGAGATTGGGGCCTAATGTGTGTGTGTCCATGAGGGCCTTGGATTAGGGCGGTGGCACCGGGACCCTGAAGTATTCTCCTAAGCTTTGACATAGCTCCCATGCAAAAGTTTCCTTGTGGAGACGAGATTTTTTCTAATGGGTGCCTCAGCAAACCCCTTATGCTGGTATTGGAATCCAGGCTTTTGAGGACACATGCCTGTAAACCAAAGCAATGGACCCGATTATGGCCTAGGGTCCTGTCTGGTTCAATCTTCTTCTCTGGGGTTCTCCATCTATGGAATGAGTGGAGGTAGATGATCATCTGGTGTCAGACCGCCCTGTTTGTCCCCGGAGACATACACTATTGGGAGGGCCTCAGGGACTTTGGAGGGTTCTCCTAATTTGTACGATTTGGGACAATGGAATGGGCAGAATTCCCATGGATTGGGTAGGCACAGTACTAATGTGTGGCTCCTGGCGCCCCAGCCTGGAGGGTGTGTGGCCCAGGACTTTGAGGACAGAAGATTGAAAACAGAAACTCAGCTTAGGTTTGGGGACGTAGGTATGGCAGGCGTAATCTACAAACCATGAGAAGAACTCTTCAGGATATGAAGAAAGAGCGAGTCTGAGGTACTTGCTCAGGCTTTTGTCTTTGGATTTTGTATCAATGATGGCCGTGGAATTTGGGGAGGCCTCATGGCCCATGGACGAATCTTCCTGTCTGTGGATTTGGCCCAGTCCCAATTGATTTTCGTCAATCTGTGGAATGGGAGGTCTCCTTTCAGGTTTATTACCTCAGGTGTCCGAACATAAGAGGAATTCCAAAACAGAGCGCTGGGGAAGAGTGAAGGGACAACCCAAACTATGTTTAAAAATTGGGGCCTAGGGGCATGGCACGCCCAATATGCTGTCTCTTCATCCAGCCACTGAGAGGCCTGACTTGAGGACTGGGCTCAGGCTGAGGGTCACAATGTGTGTTTGTGACCAATGTGGTTTTGCGAGCATGGGTGGGGCCTCATGGGCCACACTGGTTTCAACTACACTGGACTTTGGACAACTTGCCAATCACAAGGTCTCTAACCATGGAAAGGGTGTTCTGATTTCTGCATCATTTTCAACCATGGGCCGTGGTTGGAGATAAGGCCTAGTTTCTGAAGCCCGAAAAACCGCTGTTGGGAAGATATGACCACCTAAGGGCATGGCGGGTCTGATAGGCTCACTGTGTGGTCAGCTGCCTGGGTGTTGGTCAGGAGGTTCTGGCTCAGGTTGTGTCAGACAGTGCATTAGTGCCCAGGTTAGACTATATAATTTGGGTACATTCGAGTGCCTTGTAGGTTTATCCTCATTTGAGGTGTCCAGGCAGCTCATTAGGGAAGATATTTTTTCTAGAGGGCAGGCAGAGTGCTGCATTGTGGGTCCGGAATTGCCAAACTTGAGGGCTTCTGGGCCAGGAGTGTGAGGACAGAAGTCTGAGAACACAAGCTCGACTTGGGCTTCTGGCCGAGGGCACTGCAGGTACCCCCTGCAGATCTGAACCAATATCTCAAGCATCTGAAATCAGGGCGAGTATCAGACGTTGGCTCAGGTTGGAGTTTCTGTGCATGACTGCCCCTTCATGAACGGAGCGGAATCTCAAGGGCCTGGAGGTTTTCCCACGTTGGGAGTTGTGGGATGCCCCCTTCAAGGATTCCTTCTGCGGGACAATTGAGACCTTTCGGGCAGCTCCAGGACATCCCATATGGAATGACTGCAGAGCACAGTTGGAGGATGGATGCCAGGGAAGCCTGCCTCGCATTCCAATTGTCTCCTAGCAACAAGACAGTTGAAATCGGATGGCTCTGCGGGAGCAACCGGGGTGGCTGAGTTGAAATGGACTTTCCTGAGGATGGGGCCTAATGTGTGTTTGTGTCCATTAGGGCCTTGGAATGGGGCGGTGGTTCCGGGACCCTAAGTATTCTCCTAAGCTTTTGATATAGCTCCCATGCACAAGTTTCCTTGTAGAGACTAGATTTGTTTTGATGGGTGCCTCCGGAAACCCCTTATGCTCGTATTGGATACCAGGCTTTTGAGGAGACATGCCTGCAAACCAAAGCAATGGATCCAATTATGGCCTAGGGTCCTGTCGGGTTCAATCTTCTTCTCTGGGGATATCCATCTATGGAATGAGTGGAGGTAGATGCTCACCTGTTGTCAGACCACCCTTGTTTGTCCCCGGAGTCCTACACTATTGGGATGGCCCCTGGGACTTTGGAGAGTTCTCCTAATTTGTACGATTTTGGACAATGGAATGGGCAGAATTCCCATAGATTGGGTAGGCACAGTCCTAATGTGTGGCTCCAGGGGCCCCTGCCTGGAGGGTGTTTGGCCCAGGACTTTGAGGACAGAAGTCTGAAAACACAAACTCAGCTTAGGTTTGGGGACGTAGGAATGGCAGGCCCAATCTACAAACCATGAGAAGAACTCTTCAGGATATGAAGAAAGAGCGAATCTGAGGTACTTGCTCAGGCTTTAGTATCTGTATTTTGTATCAACGATGGCCGTGGAATGTGGGGAGGCCTCATGGGCCATGGACGAATCTTCCTCTCTGTGGTTTTGGCCCGGTCCCAATTATTTTTCGTCAATCTGTGGGATGGGAGGTCTCCTTTCAGGTTTATTACCTCAAGTGTCCGAACAAAAGAGGAATTCCAAAGCAGAGACCTGGGGAAGAGTGAAGGGACAAACAAAACTATGGTTAAAAATTGGGGCCTAGGGGCATGGCACGCCCAATATGCTGTCTCTTCATCCAGCCACTGAGAGGCCTTATGAGGACTCGGCTCAGGCTGAGGGTCACAATGTGTGTTTGTGACCAATGTGGCCCGCGAGCATGGGCGGGGCCTCATGGCCCACACTAATTTCAACTACACAGGACTTTGGACAACATGGCAATCACAAGGTCTCTTTCCATGGGGAAGGTGTGATTTCTGCATCATTTTCAACCCTGGGCAGTGATTGGAGATAAGGACTAGGTTCTGAAGCCTGAAAACCGCAGTTGGGTAGAGATGATGACCTAAGGCCATGGCGGCTCTGATGTGCTCAGTGTGTGGACAGCTGCCTGGATGTTGATCTGGAGGTTCAGGCTCAGGTTGTGTCAGAGAGTGCATTAGAGCTCAGGTTAGACTATATAATTTGGGTACAGTCGAGTGCCGTGTAGGTTTATCCACATTTGAGGTGCCTGGGCAGCTCATTAGGCAAGATATTTTTTCTAGAGTGCAGGCAGAGTGCTGCATTGTGGGTCCGGAATTGCCAAACTTGCGGTCTTCTCGGCCAGGAGTGTGAGGACAAAAGTTTGAGAACACAAGTTGACTTGGACATCAGGCCGAGGGCGCGGCAGGTACCCCCTGCAGATCTGAACCAATATCTCATACATCTGAAGTCACGGCGAGGATCAGACGTTGGCTCAGGTTGGAGTTTCTGTGCATGACTGCCCCTTCATGAACGGAGCGGAATCTCAAGCCATGGAGTTTTTCCCATGTTGGGAGTTATGGGATGCCCCCTTCAAGGATTCCTTCTGGGGACAATTGAGACATGTTGGGCAGCTCCAGGACATCCCATATGGATTAACTCCAGAGCACCGTTGGAAGATGGATGCCAGGGAAGCCCGCCTCGCATTCCAATTGTCTCCTAGCAACAATACATTTGAGATCGGATGACTCTGCGGGAGCAACCTGGGTGGCTTAGTTGAAATAGACTTTCCTGAGAATGGGGCCTAATGTGTGTATGTGTCCATGAGGGCCTTGGCATGGGGCGGTGGCACCGGGACCCTGTAGTATTCTCCTAAGCTTTTGACATAGATCCCATGCACAAGTTTCCTTGTGGAGACGAGATTTGTTCTGATGGGTGCCTCAGCAAACCAATTATGCTTGTATTGGAATCCAGGCTTTTGAGGAGACATGCCTGTAAACCAAAGCAATGGATCTGATTATGGCCTAGTGTACTCTCTGGTTCAATCTTCTTCTCTGGGGACATCCATGTGTGGTATGAGTGGAGGTAGATGCTCACCTGGTGTCAGACCGCCCTTGTTTGTCCCCGGAAACCTACACTATTGGTATGGCCTCGGGGACTTTGGAGAGTTCTCCTAATTTGTACGATTTTGGACAATGGATGGGAAGAATTCCCATGGATTGAGAGGGCACAGTCCTAATGGGTGGCTCCAGGGGACCCAGCCTGGAGGGTGTGTGGCAAAGGACTTTGAGGACAGTATTCCAAAAACACAAACTCAGCTCAGGTTTGGGGACGTAGGTATGCAGGCCCAATCTACAAACCATGAGAAGAACTCTTCAGGATATGAAGAAAGAGCGAGTCTGAGGCACTTGATCAGGTTTTGCCTCTGCATTTTATATCAACAATGGCCGTGGAATGTGGGGAGGCCTCATGGGCCATGGACGAATCTTCCTCTCTGTGGATTTGGCCCCGTCCCAATTGTTTTTCGTCAATCTGTGGGATGGGAGGTCTCCTTTCCTGTTTATTAACTCAGGTGTCCGAACAAAAGAGGAATTCCAAAGCAGAGCCTTGGGAAAGAGTGAAGGGACAACCCAAACTATGGTTAAAAATTGGGGACTAGGGGCATGGCAGGCCCAATATGCTGTCTCTTCATCCAGCCACTGAGAGGCCTGACTTGAGGACTGGGCTCATGCTGAGGGTCACAATGTGAGTTTGTGACCAATATGGCCTGCGAGCATGGGCGGGGCCTTATGGGCCACACTGGTTTCAACTACACTGGATTTGGACAACATGCCAATCACAAGGTCTCTTGCCATGGGGAAGGTGTTCTGATTTCTGCATCATTTTCAACCCTGGGCAGTTGTTGGAGATAAGGTCTAGGTTCTGAAGCCTGAAAAATCGCAGTTGGGAAGAGATGATGACCTAAGGCCATGGTGGGTCTCATACGCTCAGTGTGCATTCATCTGCCTGGGTTTTGGTCAGGAGGTTCTAGCTCAGGGTGTGTCAGACAGTTCATTAGTGACCAGGTTAGACTATATAATTTGGGTACAGTCGAGTGCCGTGTAGGTTTATCCCCCTTTTAGGTTCCTGGGCAGCTCATTAGGCAAGATGTTTTTTCTAGAGGGCAGGCAGAGTGCTGCATTGTGGGTCCGGAATTGCCAAACTTGAGAGCTTCTGGGCCAGGAGTGTGAGGACAGAAGTCTGAGAACACAAGCTAGACTTGGGCTTCAGGCCGAGGGCACGGCATGTACCCCCTGCAGATCGGATCCAGTATCTCAAGCATCTGAAGCCAAGGCGAGGATCAGACGTTGGCTCAGGTTGGAGTTTCTGTGCATGCCTGCCCCTTCATGAACGGAGAGGAATCTCAAGGCCATGGAGGTTTTCCCACGTTGGGAGTTTATGGATGCCCTCTTCAAGGATTCCTTCTGTGGGACAATTGAGACCTGTTGGGCAGCTCCAGGACATCCCATATGGATTAACTCCAGAGCACCGTTGGAGGATGGATGCCAGGGAAGCCCGCCTCGCATTACAATTGTCTCCTAGCAACAATAGCGTTGAGATCGGTGGCTCTGTGGGAGCAACCGAGGTGGCTGAGTTGAAATGGATTTTCCTGAGGATGGAGCCTAATGTGTGTTGTGTCCATGAGGGCCTTGGATTAGGGCGGTGGCACCGGGACCCTGAAGTATTCTCCTAAGCTTTTGACATAGCTCCCATGCAAAAGTTTCCTTGTGGAGACGAGATTTTTTCTAATGGGTGCCTCAGCAAACCCCTTATGCTGGTATTGTAATCCAGGCTTTTGAGGACACATGCCTGTAAACCAAAGCAATGGACCCGATTATGGCCTAGGGTCCTGTCTGGTTCAATCTTCTTCTCTGGGGTTCTCCATCTATGGAATGAGTGGAGGTAGATGATCACCTGGTGTCAGACCGCCCTGTTTGTCCCCGGAGACATACACTATTGGGAGGGCCTCGGGGACTTTGGAGGGTTCTCCTAATTTGTACGATTTGGGACAATGGAATGGGCAGAATTCCCATGGATTGGGTAGGCACAGTACTAATGTGTGGCTCCTGGCGCCCCAGCCTGGAGGGTGTGTGGCCCAGGACTTTGAGGACAGAAGATTGAAAACAGAAACTCAGCTTAGGTTTGGGGACGTAGGTATGGCAGGCGTAATCTACAAACCATGAGAAGAACTCTTCAGGATATGAAGAAAGAGCGAGTCTGAGGTACTTGCTCAGGCTTTTGTCTTTGGATTTTGTATCAATGATGGCCGTGGAATTTGGGGAGGCCTCATGGCCCATGGACGAATCTTCCTCTCTGTGGATTTGGCCCAGTCCCAATTGTTTTTCGTCAATCTGTGGAATGGGAGGTCTCCTTTCAGGTTTATTACCTCAGGTGTCCGAACATAAGAGGAATTCCAAAACACAGCGCTGGGGAAGAGTGAAGGGACAACCCAAACTATGTTTAAAAATTGGGGCCTAGGGGCATGGCACGCCCAATATGCTGTCTCTTCATCCAGCCACTGAGAGGCCGTACTTGAGGACTGGGCTCAGGCTGAGGGTCACCATGTGTGTTTGTGACCAATGTGGTTTTGCGAGCATGGGTGGGGCCTCATGGGCCACACTGGTTTCAACTACACTGGACTTTGGACAACTTGCCAATCACAAGGTCTCTAACCATGGAAAGGGTGTTCTGATTTCTGCATCATTTTCAACCATGGGCCGTGGTTGGAGATAAGGCCTAGGTTCTGAAGCCCGAAAAACCGCTGTTGGGAAGATATGACCACCTAAGGGCATGGCGGGTCTGATAGGCTCACTGTGTGGTCAGCTGCCTGGGTGTTGGTCAGGAGGTTCTGGCTCAGGTTGTGTCAGACAGTGCATTAGTGCCCAGGTTAGACTATATAATTTGGGTACATTCGAGTGCCTTGTAGGTTTATCCTCATTTGAGGTGTCCAGGCAGCTCATTAGGGAAGATATTTTTTCTAGAGGGCAGGCAGAGTGCTGCATTGTGGGTCCGGAATTGCCAAACTTGAGGGCTTCTGGGCCAGGAGTGTGAGGACAGAAGTCTGAGAACACAAGCTCGACTTGGGCTTCTGGCCGAGGGCACTGCAGGTACCCCCTGCAGATCTGAACCAATATCTCAAGCATCTGAAATCAGGGCGAGTATCAGACGTGGGCTCAGGTTGGAGTTTCTGTGCATGACTATCCTTCATGAACGGAGCGGAATCTCAAGGGCCTGGAGGTTTTCCCACGTTGGGAGTTGTGGGATGCCCCCTTCAAGGATTCCTTCTGCGGGACAATTGAGACCTGTCGGGCAGCTCCAGGACATCCCATATGGAATGACTGCAGAGCACAGTTGGAGGATGGATGCCAGGGAAGCCTGCCTCGCATTCCAATTGTCTCCTAGCAACAAGACAGTTGAAATCGGATGGCTCTGCGGGAGCAACCGGGGTGGCTGAGTTGAAATGGACTTTCCTGAGGATGGGGCCTAATGTGTGTTTGTGTCCATTAGGGCCTTGGAATGGGGCGGTGGTTCCGGGACCCTAAGTATTCTCCTAAGCTTTTGATATAGCTCCCATGCACAAGTTTCCTTGTGGAGACTAGATTTGTTTTGATGGGTGCCTCCGGAAACCCCTTATGCTCGTATTGGATACCAGGCTTTTGAGGAGACATGCCTGCAAACCAAAGCAATGGATCCAATTATGGCCTAGGGTCCTGTCGGGTTCAATCTTCTTCTCTGGGGATATCCATCTATGGAATGAGTGGAGGTAGATGCTCACCTGTTGTCAGACCACCCTTGTTTGTCCCCGGAGTCCTACACTATTGGGATGGCCCCTGGGACTTTGGAGAGTTCTCCTAATTTGTACGATTTTGGACAATGGAATGGGCAGAAATCCCATAGATTGGGTAGGCACAGTCCTAATGTGTGGCTCCAGGGGCCCCAGCCTGGAGGGTGTTTGGCCCAGGACTTTGAGGACAGAAGTCTGAAAACACAAACTCAGCTTAGGTTTGGGGACGTAGGAATGGCAGGCCCAATCGACAAACCATGAGAAGAACTCTTCAGGATATGAAGAAAGAGCGAGTCTGAGGCACTTGCTCAGGCTTTTGTATCTGTATTTTGTATCAACGATGGCCGTGGAATGTGGAGAGGCCTCATGGGCCATGGACGAATCTTCCTCTCTGTGGTTTTGGCCCGGTCCCAATTGTTTTTCGTCAATCTGTGGGATGGGAGGTCTCCTTTCAGGTTTATTACCTCAAGTGTCCGAACAAAAGAGGAATTCCAAAGCAGAGACCTGGGGAAGAGTGAAGGGACAAACCAAACTATGGTTAAAAATTGGGGCCTAGGGGCATGGCACGCCCAATATGCTGTCTCTTCATCCAGCCACTGAGTGCCCTTACTTGAGGACTGGGCTCAGGCTGAGGGTCACAATGTGTGTTTGTGACCAATGTGGCCCGCGAGCATGGGCGGGGCCTCATGGGCCACACTAATTTCAACTACACGGGACTTTGGACAACATGCCAATCACAAGGTCTCTTTCCATGAGGAAGGTGTGATTTCTGCATCATTTTCAACCCTGGGCAGTGATTGGAGATAAGGACTAGGTTCTGAAGCCTGAAAACCGCAGTTGGGTAGAGATGATGACCTAAGGCCATGGCGGCTCTGATGTGCTCAGTGTGTGGTCAGCTGCCTGGATGTTGATCTGGAGGTTCAGGCTCAGTTTGTGTCAGAGAGTGCATTAGAGCTCAAGTTAGACTATATAATTTGGGTACAGTCGAGTGCCGTGTAGGTTTATCCACATTTGAGGTGCCTGGGCAGCTCATTAGGCAAGATATTTTTTCTAGAGTGCAGGCAGAGTGCTGCATTGTGGGTCCGGAATTGCCAAACTTGCGGTCTTCTCGGCCAGGAGTGTGAGGACAAAAGTTTGAGAACACAAGTTGACTTGGACATCAGGCCGAGGGCGCGGCAGGTACCCCCTGCAGATCTGAACCAATATCTCATACATCTGAAGTCACGGCGAGGATCAGACGTTGGCTCAGGTTGGAGTTTCTGTGCATGACTGCCCCTTCATGAATGGAGCGGAATCTCAAGGCCATGGAGTTTTTCCCATGTTGGGAGTTATGGGATGCCCCCTTCAAGGATTCCTTCTGGGGACAATTGAGACATGTTGGGCAGCTCCAGGACATCCCATATGGATTAACTCCAGAGCACCGTTGGAAGATGGATGCCAGGGAAGCCGCCTCGCATTCCAATTGTCTCCTAGCAACAATACATTTGAGATCGGATGACGCTGCGGGAGCAACCTGGGTGGCTTAGTTGAAATAGACTTTCCTGAGAATGGGGCCTAATGTGTGTTTGTGTCCATGAGGGCCTTGGAATGGGGCGGTGGCACCGGGACCCTGTAGTATTCTCCTAAGCTTTTGACATAGATCCCATGCACAAGTTTCCTTGTGGAGACGAGATTTGTTCTGATGGGTGCCTCAGCAAACCATTTTTGCTTGCATTGGAATCCAGGCTTTTGAGGAGACATGCCTGTAAACCAAAGCAATGGATCTGATTATGGCCTAGCGTACTCTCTGGTTCAATCTTCTTCTCTGGGGACATCCATGTATGGTATGAGTGGAGGTAGATGCTCACCTGGTGTCAGACAGCCCTTGTTTGTCCCCGGAAACCTACACTATTGGGATGGCCTCGGGGACTTTGGAGAGTTCTCCTAATTTGTACGATTTTGGACAATGGATGAGAAGAATTCCCATGGATTGAGTAGGCACAGTCCTAATGTGTGGCTCCAGGGGACCCAACCTGGAGGATATGTGGCAAAGGACTTTGAGGACAGTATTCCAAAAACACAAACTCAGCTCAGGTTTGGGGACGTAGGTATGCAGGCCCAATCTACAAACCATGAGAAGAACTCTTCAGGATATGAAGAAAGAGCGAGTCTGAGGCACTTGATCAGGTTTTGCCTCTGCATTTTATATCAACAATGGCCGTGGAATGTGGGGAGGCCTCATGGGCCATGGACGAATCTTCCTCTCTGTGGATTTGGCCCCGTCCCAATTGTTTTTCGTCAATCTGTGGGATGGGAGGTCTCCTTTCCTGTTTATTAACTCAGGTGTCCAAACAAAAGAGGAATTCCAAAGCAGAGCCTTGGGAAAGAGTGAAGGGACAACCCAAACTATGGTTAAAAATTGGGGACTAGGGGCATGGCAGGCCCAATATGCTGTCTCTTCATCCAGCCACTGAGAGGCCTGACTTGAGGACTGGGCTCATGCTGAGGGTAGAGATGATGACCTAAGGCCATGGCGGCTCTGATGTGCTCAGTGTGCATTCATCTGCCTGGGTTTTGGTCAGGAGGTTCTAGCTCAGGGTGTGTCAGACAGTGCATTAGTGACCAGGTTAGACTATATAATTTGGGTACAGTCGAGTGCCGTGTAGGTTTATCCCCCTTTTAGGTTCCTGGGCAGCTCATTAGGCAAGATGTTTTTTCTAGAGGGCAGGCAGAGTGCTGCATTGTGGGTCCGGAATTGCCAAACTTGAGAGCTTCTGGGCCAGGAGTGTGAGGACAGAAGTCTGAGAACACAAGCTAGACTTGGGCTTCAGGCCGAGGGCACGGCATGTCCCCCCTGCAGATCGGATCCAATATCTCAAGCATCTGAAGCCAAGGCGAGGATCAGACGTTGGCTCAGGTTGGAGTTTCTGTGCATGCCTGCCCCTTCATGAACGGAGAGGAATCTCAAGGCCATGGAGGTTTTCCCACGTTGGGAGTTTATGGATGCCCTCTTCAAGGATTCCTTCTGTGGGACAATTGAGACCTGTTGGGCAGCTCCAGGACATCCCATATGGAATGACTCCAGAGCACCGTTGGAGGATGGATGCCAGGGAAGCCCGCCTCGCATTACAATTGTCTCCTAGCAACAATAGCGTTGAGATCGTTGGCTCTGTGGGAGCAACCGAGGTGGCTGAGTTGAAATGGATTTTCCTGAGGATGGGGCCTAATGTGTGTTGTGTCCATGAGGGCCTTGGATTAGGGCGGTGGCACCGGGACCCTGAAGTATTCTCCTAAGCTTTTGACATAGCTCCCATGCAAAAGTTTCCTTGTGGAGACGAGATTTTTTCGGATGGGTGCCTCAGGAAACCCCTTATGCTGGTATTGGAATCCAGGCTTTTGAGGACACATGCCTGTAAACCAAAGCAATGGACCCGATTATGGCCTAGGGTCCTGTCTGGTTCAATCTTCTTCTCTGGGGTTCTCCATCTATGGAATGAGTGGAGGTAGATGATCACCTGGTGTCAGACCGCCCTGTTTGTCCCCGGAGTCATACACTATTGGGAGGGCCTCGGGGACTTTGGAGGGTTCTCCTAATTTGTACGATTTGGGACAATGGAATGGGCAGAATTCCCATGGATTGGGTAGGCACAGTCCTAATGTGTGGCTCCTGGCGCCCCAGCCTGGAGGGTGTGTGGCCCAGGACTTTGAGGACAGAAGATTGAAAACAGAAACTCAGCTTAGGTTTGGGGACGTAGGTATGGCAGGCGTAATCTACAAACCATGAGAAGAACTCTTCAGGATATGAAGAAAGAGCGAGTCTGAGGTACTTGCTCAGGCTTTTGTCTTTGGATTTTGTATCAATGATGGCCGTGGAATTTGGGGAGGCCTCATGGCCCATGGACGAATCTTCCTCTCTGTGGATTTGGCCCAGTCCCAATTGTTTTTCGTCAATCTGTGGAATGGGAGGTCTCCTTTCAGGTTTATTACCTCAGGTGTCCGAACATAAGAGGAATTCCAAAACACAGCGCTGGGGAAGAGTGAAGGGACAACCCAAACTATGTTTAAAAATTGGGGCCTAGGGGCATGGCACGCCCAATATGCTGTCTCTTCATCCAGCCACTGAGAGGCCGTACGTGAGGACTGGGCTCAGGCTGAGGGTCACAATGTGTGTTTGTGACCAATGTGGTTTTGCGAGCATGGGCGGGGCCTCATGGGCCACACTGGTTTCAACTACACTGAACTTTGGACAACTTGCCAATCACAAGGTCTCTAACCATGGGAAAAGTGTTCTGATTTCTGCATCATTTTCAACTCTGGGCAGTGATTGGAGATAAGGACTAGGTTCTGAAGCCTGATAACCGCAGTTGGGTAGAGATGATGACCTAAGGTCATGGCGGCTCTGATGTGCTCAGTGTGTGGTCAGCTGCCTGGATGTTGATCTGGAGGTTCAGGCTCAGGTTGTGTCAGAGAGTGCATTAGAGCTCAGGTTAGACTATATAATTTGGGTACAGTCGAGTGCCGTGTAGGTTTATCCACATTTGAGGTGCCTGGGCAGCTCATTAGGCAAGATATTTTTTCTAGAGTGCAGGCAGAGTGCTGCATTGTGGGTCCGGAATTGCCAAACTTGCGGTCTTCTCGGCCAGGAGTGTGAGGACAAAAGTTTGAGAACACAAGTTGACTTGGACATCAGGCCGAGGGCGCGGCAGGTACCCCCTGCAGATCTGAACCAATATCTCATACATCTGAAGTCACGGCGAGGATCAGACGTTGGCTCAGGTTGGAGTTTCTGTGCATGACTGCCCCTTCATGAACGGAGCGGAATCTCAAGGCCATGGAGTTTTTCCCATGTTGGGAGTTATGGGATGCCCCCTTCAAGGATTCCTTTGGGGACAATTGAGACATGTTGGGCAGCTCCAGGACATCCCATATGGATTAACTCCAGAGCACCGTTGGAAGATGGATGCCAGGGAAGCCCGCCTCGCATTCCAATTGTCTCCTAGCAACAATACATTTGAGATCGGATGACTCTGCGGGAGCAACCTGGGTGGCTTAGTTGAAATAGACTTTCCTGAGAATGGGGCCTAATGTGTGTTTGTGTCCATGAGGGCCTTGGAATGGGGCGGTGGCACCGGGACCCTGTAGTATTCTCCTAAGCTTTTGACATAGATCCCATGCACAAGTTTCCTTGTGGAGACGAGATTTGTTCTGATGGGTGCCTCAGCAAACCACTTATGCTTGTATTGGAATCCAGGCTTTTGAGGAGACATGCCTGTAAACCAAAGCAATGGATCTGATTATGGCCTAGCGTACTCTCTGGTTCAATCTTCTTCTCTGGGGACATCCATGTATGGTATGAGTGGAGGTAGATGCTCACCTGGTGTCAGACCGCCCTTGTTTGTCCCCGGAAACCTACACTATTGGGATGGCCTCGGGGACTTTGGAGAGTTCTCCTAATTTGTACGATTTTGGACAATGGATGAGAAGAATTCCCATGGATTGAGTAGGCACAGTCCTAATGGGTGGCTCCAGGGGACCCAGCCTGGAGGATATGTGGCAAAGGACTTTGAGGTGAGTATTCCAAAAACACAAACTCAGCTCAGGTTTGGGGACGTAGGTATGCAGGCCCAATCTACAAACCATGAGAAGAACTCTTCAGGATATGAAGAAAGAGCGAGTCTGAGGCACTTGATCAGGTTTTGCCTCTGCATTTTATATCAACAATGGCCGTGGAATGTGGGGAGGCCTCGTGGGCCATGGACGAATCTTCCTCTCTGTGGATTTGGCCCCGTCCCAATTGTTTTTCGTCAATCTGTGGGATGGGAGGTCTCCTTTCCTGTTTATTAACTCAGGTGTCCGAACAAAAGAGGAATTCCAAAGCAGAGCCTTGGGAAAGAGTGAAGGGACAACCCAAACTATGGTTAAAAATTGGGGACTAGGGGCATGGCAGGCCCAATATGCTGTCTCTTCATCCAGCCACTGAGAGGCCGTACGTGAGGACTGGGCTCAGGCTGAGGGTCACAATGTGTGTTTGTGACCAATGTGGTTTTGGGAGCATGGGCGGGGCCTCATGGGCCACACTGGTTTCAACTACAATGGACTTTGGACAACTTGCCAATCACAAGGTCTCTAACCATGGGAAAAGTGTTCTGATTTCTGCATCATTTTCAACCCTGGGCAGTGATTGGAGATAAGGACTAGGTTCTGAAGCCTGATAACCGCAGTTGGGTAGAGATGATGACCTAAGGCCATGGTGGGTCTCATACGCTCAGTGTGCATTCATCTGCCTGGGTTTTGGTCAGGAGGTTCTAGCTCAGGGTGTGTCAGACAGTGCATTAGTGACCAGGTTAGACTATATAATTTGGGTACAGTCGAGTGCCGTGTAGGTTTATCCCCCTTTTAGGTTCCTGGGCAGCTCATTAGGCAAGATGTTTTTTCTAGAGGGCAGGCAGAGTGCTGCATTGTGGGTCCGGAATTGCCAAACTTGAGAGCTTCTGGGCCAGGAGTTTGAGGACAGAAGTCTGAGAACACAAGCTGGACTTGGGCTTCAGGCCGAGGGCACGGCATGTACCCCCTGAAGATCGGATCCAATATCTCAAGCATCTGAAGCCAAGGCAAGGATCAGACGTTGGCTCAGGTTGGAGTTTCCGTGCATGCCTGCCCCTTCATGAACGGAGAGGAATCTCAAGGCCATGGAGGTTTTCCCACGTTGGGAGTTTATGGATGCCCTCTTCAAGGATTCCTTCTGTGGGACAATTGAGACCTGTTGGGCAGCTCCAGGACATCCCATATGGAATGACTCCAGAGCACCGTTGGAGGATGGATGCCAGGGAAGCCCGCCTCGCATTACAATTGTCTCCTAGCAACAATAGCGTTGAGATCGTTGGCTCTGTGGGAGCAACCGAGGTGGCTGAGTTGAAATGGATTTTCCTGAGGATGGGGCCTAATGTGTGTTGTGTCCATGAGGGCCTTGGATTAGGGCGGTGGCACCGGGACCCTGAAGTATTCTCCTAAGCTTTTGACATAGCTCCCATGCAAAAGTTTCCTTGTGGAGACGAGATTTTTTCTCATGGGTGCCTCAGGAAACCCCTTATGCTGGTATTGTAATCCAGGCTTTTGAGGACACATGCCTGTAAACCAAAGCAATGGACCCGATTATGGCCTAGGGTCCTGTCTGGTTCAATCTTCTTCTCTGGGGTTCTCCATCTATGGAATGAGTGGAGGTAGATGCTCACCTGGTGTCAGACCGCCCTGTTTGTCCCCGGAGACATACACTATTGGGAGGGCCTCGGGGACTTTGGAGGGTTCTCCTAATTTGTACGATTTGGGACAATGGAATGGGCAGAATTCCCATGGATTGGGTAGGCACAGTACTAAAGTGTGGCTCCTGGCGCCCCAGCCTGGAGGGTGTGTGGCCCAGGACTTTGAGGACAGAAGATTGCAAACAGAAACTCAGCTTAGGTTTGGGGACGTAGGTATGGCAGGCGTAATCTACAAACCATGAGAAGAACTCTTCAGGATATGAAGAAAGAGCGAGTCTGAGGTACTTGCTCAGGCTTTTGTCTTTGGATTTTGTATCAATGATGGCCGTGGAATTTGGGGAGGCCTCATGGCCCATGGACGAATCTTCCTCTCTGTGGATTTGGCCCAGTCCCAATTGTTTTTCGTCAATCTGTGGAATGGGAGGTCTCCTTTCAAGTTTATTACCTCAGGTGTCCGAACATAAGAGGAATTCCAAAACACAGCGCTGGGGAAGAGTGAAGGGACAACCCAAACTATGTTTAAAAATTGGGGCCTAGGGGCATGGCACGCCCAATATGCTGACTCTTCATCCAGCCACTGAGAGGCCGTACGTGAGGACTGGGCTCAGGCTGAGGGTCACAATGTGTGTTTGTGACCAATGTGGTTTTGCGAGCATGGGCGGGGCCTCATGGGCCACACTGGTTTCAACTACACTGGACTTTGGACAACTTGCCAATCACAAGGTCTCTAACCATGGGAAAAGTGTTCTGATTTCTGCATCATTTTCAACCATGGGCCGTGGTTGGAGATAAGGCCTAGGTTCTGAAGCCCGAAAAACCGCTGTTGGGAAGAGATGACCACCTAAGGCCATGGCGGGTCTGATAGGCTCACTGTGTGGTCAGCTGCCTGGGTGTTGGTCAGGAGGTTCTGGCTCAGGTTGTGTCAGACAGTGCATTAGTGCCCAGGTTAGACTATATAATATGGGTACATTCGAGTGCCTTGTAGGTTTATCCTCATTTGAGGTGTCCAGGCAGCTCATTAGGGAAGATATTTTTTCTAGAGGGCAGGCAGAGTGCTGC
Source organism: Mustela nivalis (assembly GCF_964662115.1). Taxonomy (NCBI): domain Eukaryota; kingdom Metazoa; phylum Chordata; class Mammalia; order Carnivora; family Mustelidae; genus Mustela; species Mustela nivalis. Next base: position 48,940 of record NW_028135127.1, read on the forward strand.
ATTGTGGGTCCGGAATGGCCAAACTTGAGGGCTTCTGGGCCAGGAGTGTGAGGACAGAAGCCTGAGAACACAAGCTCGACTTGGGCTTCTGGCCGAGGGCACTGCAGGTACCCCCTGCAGATCTGAACCAATATCTTAAGCATCTGAAGTCAGCGCGAAGATCCGACGTTGACTAAGGTTGGAGTTTCTGTTCATGACGGCCCCTTCATGAAGGGAGCGGAATCTCGAGGCCATGGAGGTTTTCCACGTTGGGAGATGTGGGATGCCCCCTTCAAGGATTCCTTCTGCGGGACAATTGAGACCTGTTGGACAGCTCCAGGACATGCCATATGGAATGACTCCAGAGCACCGTTCGAGGATGGATGCCTGGGAAGTCCGCCTCGCCTTCCAATTATCTCCTAGCAACAAGACAGTTTAAATCTAATGGATCTGCGGGGGCAACCGGGGTGGCTGAGTTGAAATGCACTTTCCAGAGGAAGGGTCCTAATGTGTGTTTGTGTCCATGAGGGCCTTGGAATGGGGTGGTGGCACCGGGACCCTGAAGTATTCTCCTAAGCTTTGGCATAGCTCCCATGCACAAGTTTCCTTGTGGAGACGAGATTTGTTCTGATGGGTGCCTCAGGAAATCCCCTCTGCTGGTATTGGAATCCAGGCTTTTGAGGAGACATGCCTGTAAACCAAAGCAATGGATCCGATAATGTCCTCGGGTCCTGTCTGGTTCAATCTTCTTGGTATGACTGGAGGTAGATGAGTGGAGGTAGATGCTCAGCTGGTATCAACCGCCCTTTTTTGTCTCGGGCGACCTACACTATTGGGATGGCCTCAGGGACTTTGGAGTGTTCTCCTAATTTGTACGATTTTTGACAATGGAATGGGCAGAATTCCCATGGATTGGGTGGGGGCAGTCCTAATGTGTGGCTCCAGGGGCCCCAGCCTGGAGGGAGTGTGGCCCAGGACTTTGAGGACAGAAGATTGAAAACACAATCTCAGCTTAAGTTTGGGGACGTAGGTATGGCACGCCCGATCTACAAACCATGAGAAGAACTCTTCAGGATATGAAGAATGAGCGAGTCTGAATCGCTTGCTCAGGCTTTCGTCTCTGGATTTTGTTTCAGCGATGGCCGTGGAATGTTGGGGAGGTCTCATGGGCCATGGACGAATCTTCCTCTCTGTGGATTTGGCCCGATCCCAATTGTTTTTCGTCAATCTGTGGGATGGGAGGACTCCTTTCAAGTTTGTTACCTCTGGTGTCCCACCAAAAGAGGAATTCCAAAGCAGAGCCCTGGGGAAGAGTGAAGGGACACCCCGAACTATGGTTAAAAATTGGGGCCTAGGGGCATGGCAAGCCCAATATGCTGTCTCTTCATATAGGCCCTGAGAGGCCTTACCTGAGGACTGGGCTCAGGCTGAGGGTCACAATGTGTGTTTGTGACCAATGTGGCCCGCAAGCATGGGCTGGGCCTCATGGGCCACGCTTGTTTCAACTACACTGAACGTTGGACAACATGCCAAGCACAAGGTTTCTTGCCATGGGGAAAGAGTTCTGATTTCTGCATCATTTTCAACCCTGGGCAGTGGTTGGAGATAAGGTCTAGGTTCTGGAGCCTGAAAACCGCAGTTGGGAAGAGATGACGACCTAAGGCCATGGCGGGTCCGATGTGCTCAGTGTGCGGCCAGCTGTCTGGGTGGGACCAGGAGGTCCAGGCTCAGGCTGGGTCAGAAGGGGAAATAGTGCCCAGGTCAGCCTATATGTTTGGGGTACAGCCGAATGGCGTGCAGGTTGATCCTCATTTGGGGTTTCGGGGTAGCCCTGAGGGCAATGTTTTACTTCTGTAGGGCAGGCAGAATGCGGCATTGTAGTTCTGGATTGCCAAACTGGAGGGCTTGTGGGCCAGTAGTCTGAGGACGGAGTCTGAGAACCCAAGCTAGGCCTAGGTTTCTGGGTGAGGATATGGCAGGCACAATCTACAGACCTCAATAGAGATCTCGTGCATCTGAAGTCAGGGCAAGGATCAGACGATCGCTCAGGTTGGACTTTCTGCCCTGATGGCCCTTTCTTGAAGGCGGTTGGATCACGAAGACATTGCGGTTTTCCCACGATGGGAGTTGTGAGAAGCTCCAAACTGCAAAGATTCCTCTGCAGGACAATTGAGACCTGTTGGTTGGCTCCAGGCCAATGATTCCGAGCAGGGTTCTAAGGATGGATGGCTGGGTAGCCCACCTCGCATTCCAATGGTCTCCAAGCAACAAGACAGGTTAGATCTCCTGGATGTGGGGGGCAACCGAGGAGGCTGAGTTGAAATGGACTCTCCTGTGGATGTGTCCTAATATGTTTTTGTGTCTATGGAGACCTTGGAATGAAGCGGTGGCCCTGGGGCCCTGAAGGGTTCTCCTAAACAGAGGCTTTGACACATCTCCAACGTGCATGTTTCCCATGTGGAGATGAGATTTGTTCTGATGGGTGAGTCAAGAAACAGCCATATGCTGGTATTGAAATCCAGGCCTCTGAGGAGAGATGCCTGGAAACCAAAGCAATGGATCCGATTAGTGCCTAGGGGCCTGTTCGTTCCTTTTTACCTCTGGGGACATCAGTCTACGGGTCTGAGTGCAGGTAGGAGCTCTGATGGGCTCTGATTGCCCCTGTTTGTCCTGGGAAGCCACAACTCTTGGGATGGCCTCAGGGACTTTGGAGGTTATCCTATTAGTAGGGTTGTGGCCATTGGAATGGGCACATACAATTCCCTTGGAGAGGGCAAGTACAGTCCTCAGGTTTGGCTCCAGGGCCCTGAGCCTGTAGGGTGTGTAGGCCAGAGCTGTTTGGACAGTTGTCTGAAAACACAAACTCGGCTCATGTTTTGGGTCATAGGTATGGCAGGACTGATCTACAGACCATGAGGAGAACACTTCGGGATATGAAAAAAGGGCGAGTGTGAGGCTCTTGCTCAAGTTTTTGTCTCTGGATATCGTGTCACTCATGGTCGTGAAATTGCCGGGTGACTTCATGGGAAATGGACGAGTCTTACTCTCTGGGGGTTCGGTCCCGTCCAAAGAGTTTGCGGTCATTCTGGGGATGGAAGAAGTCCGTTTTTTTGTTGTTGTTGTCGATTTGTTTCATTTTGTTTTTCAACCTCAGATGTCCCACCAAATGAGGGATTCCAGAGTAGAGCCCTGGGGTGGGGCGACTGAACAACCAGAAATCTGGTTAAAAATTGGGGACTAGGGACATGTCAAGCCCATTATGACATCTAATGGTCCAGCCACTGAGAGGACTTACTAAAGACAGGACTCACGCTGAGGTCACAATGCGTGTTTATGCTCTCGTCGCACTCAAGAATGGGCGGGGCCTCAGGGTGAATGCTGTTTTCTCCTACACTGAACGTTGGACAACATGCCAACCACAAGGTTTCTTGCCATGGGTCAGGAAGAGTTCTGATTTCTGCATCACAGTCACCCGTGGGCAGTGATTGGAGATAAGGTCTAGGTTCTGAAGCCTGAAAACTGAGGTAGGGAAGAGATGATGACCTAAGGCCAGGGCGGGTCTCATGTGCTCAGGGTGCGGTCAGCTGTCTGGGTGTTGGTCAGCAGGTCCGGGCTCAGTTTATGTCAGACAGTGCATTAGTGCCCAGGTTAGACTATATAATTTGGGTACATTCGAGTGCCGTGTAGGTTTATCTTCATTTAAGCTGCCTGGTCAGCTCATTAGGCAATATATTTTTTCTAGAGGGCAGGCAGAGTTCTTCATTGTTGGTCCGGAATTGCCAAACTTGAGGGCTTCGGGGCCAGGAGAGTGAGGACGGAAGTCTGAGAACACAAGCTAGACTTCGGATTCAGGGTGAGGGCACGGCAGGTACCCCCTGCAGATCTGAACCAATATCTCATGCATCTGAGGTCAGGGCGAGGATCCGACGTTGGCTCAGGTTGGAGTTTCTGTGCATGACGGCCCCTTCATGAAGGGAGCGGAATCTCGAGGCCATGGAGGTTTTCCACGTTGGGAGATGTGGGATGCCCCCTTCAAGGATTCCTTCTGCGGGACAATTGAGACTTGTTGGACAGCTCCAGGACATCCCATATGGAATGACACCAGAGCACCGTTCGAGGATGGATGCCTGGGAAGTCCGCCTCGCCTTCCAATTGTCTCCTAGCAACAAGACAGTTTAGATCTAATGGATCTGCGGGAGCAACCGGGGTGGCTGAGTTGAAATGCACTTTCCAGAGGATGGGTCCTAATGTGTGTTTGTGTCCATGAGGGCCTTGGAATGGGGAGGTGGCACCGGGACCCTGAAGTATTCTCCTAAGCTTTGGCATAGCACCCATGCACAAGTTTCCTTGTGGAGACGAGATTTGTTCTGATGGGTGCCTCAGGAAATCCCCTCTGCTGGTATTGGAATCCAGGCTTTTGAGGAGACATGCCTGTAAACCAAAGCAATGGATCCGATAATGGCCACGGGTCCTATCTGGTTCAATCTTCTTGGTATGAGTGGAGGTAGATGAGTGGAGTTAGATGCTCAGCTGTTATCAACCGCCCTTTTTTGTCTCGGGCGACCTACACTATTGGGATGGCCTCAGGGACTTTGGAGGGTTCTCCTAATTTGTACGATTTTTGACAATGAAATGGGCAGAATTCCCATGGATTGGGTGGGGGCAGTCCTAATGTGTGGCTCCAGGGGCCCCAGCCTGGAGGGAGTGTGGCCCAGGACTTTGAGGACAGAAGACTGAAAACACAAACTCAGCTTAAGTTTGGGGACGTAGGTATGGCACGCCCGATCTACAAACCATGAGAAGAACTCTTCAGGATATGAAGAATGAGCGAGTCTGAATCGCTTGCTCAGGCTTTTGTCTCTGGATTTTGTTTCAGCGATGGCCGTGGAATGTTGGGGAGGTCTCATGGGCCATGGACGAATCTTCCTCTCTGTGGATTTGGCCCGATCCCAATTGTTTTTCGTCAATCTGTGGGATGGGAGGACTCCTTTCTGGTTTGTTACCTCTGGTGTCCCACCAAAAGAGGAATTCCAAAGCAGAGCCCTGGGGAAGAGTGAAGGGACACCCCGAACTATGGTTAAAAATTGGGGCCTAGGGTCATGGCAAGCCCAATATGCTGTCTCTTCATATAGGCCCTGAGAGGCCTTACCTGAGGACTGGGCTCAGGCTGAGGGTCACAATGTGTGTTTGTGACCAATGTGGCCCGCAAGCATGGGCTGGGCCTCATGGGCCACGCTTGTTTCAACTACACTGAACGTTGGACAACATGCCAAGCACAAGGTTTCTTGCCATGGGGAAAGAGTTCTGATTTCTGCATCATTTTCAACCCTGGGCAGTGGTTGGAGATAAGGTCTAGGTTCTGGAGCCTGAAAACCGCAGTTGGGAAGAGATGACGACCTAAGGCCATGGCGGGTCCGATGTGCTCAGTGTGCGGCCAGCTGTCTGGGAGGGACCAGGAGGTCCAGGCTCAGGTTGGGTCAGAAGGCGAAATAGTGCCCAGGTCAGCCTATATGTTTGGGGTACAGCCGAATGGCGTGCAGGTTGATCCTCATTTGGGGTTTCGGGGTAGCCCTGAGGGCAATGTTTTACTTCTGTAGGGCAGGCAGAGTGCGGCATTGTAGTTCTGGATTGCCCAACTGGAGGGCTTGTGGGCCAGTAGTCTGAGGACGGAGTCTGAGAACCCAAGCTAGGCCTAGGTTTCTGGGTGAGGATATGGCAGGCACAATCTACAGACCTCAATAGAGATCTCGTGCATCTGAAGTCAGGGCAGGATCAGACGATCGCTCAGGTTGGACTTTCTGCCCTGATGGCCCTTTCTTGAAGGCGGTTGGATCACGAAGACATTGCGGATTTCCCACGATGGGAGTTGTGAGAAGCTCCAAACTGCAAAGATTCCTCTGCAGGACAATTGAGACCTGTTGGTTGGCTCCAGGCCAACGATTCCGAGCAGGGTTCTAAGGATGGATGGCTGGGTAGCCCACCTCGCATTCCAATTGTCTCCAAGCAACAAGACAGGTTAGATCTGCTGGATGTGGGGGGCAACCGAGGAGGCTGAGTTGAAATGGACTCTCCTGTGGATGTGTCCTAATATGTTTTTGTGTCTATGGAGACCTTGGAATGAAGCGGTGGCCCTGGGGCCCTGAAGGGTTCTCCTAAACAGAGGCTTTGACACAGCTCCAACGTGCATGTTTCCCATGTGTAGATGAGATTTGTTCTGATGGGTGAGTCAAGAAACAGCCATATGCTGGTATTGAAATCCAGGCCTCTGAGGAGAGATGCCTGGAAACCAAAGCAATGGATTAGATTAGTGCCTAGGGGCCTGTTCGTTCCTTTTTACCTCTGGGGACATCAGTCTACGGGTCTGAGTGCAGGTAGGTGCTCAGATGGGCTCAGATTGCCCCTGTTTGTCCTGGGAAGCCACAACTCTTGGGATGGCCTCAGGGACTTTGGAGGTTATCCTATTAGTAGGGTTGTGGCCATTGGAATGGGCACATACAATTCCCTTGGAGAGGGCAAGTACAGTCCTCAGGTTTGGCTCCAGGGCCCTGAGCCTGTAGGGTGTGTAGGCCAGAGCTGTTTGGACAGTTGTCTGGAAACACAAACTCGGCTTATGTTTTGGGTCATAGGTATGGCAGGACTGATCTACAGACCATGAGGAGAACACTTCGGGATATGAAAAAAGGGCGAGTGTGAGGCTCTTGCTCAAGTTTTTGTCTCTGGATATCGTGTCACTCATGGTCGTGAAATTGCCGGGTGACTTCATGGGAAATGGACGAGTCTTACTCTCTGGGGGTTCGGTCCCGTCCAAAGAGTTTGCGGTCATTCTGGGGATGGAAGAAGTCCATTTTTTTTTGTTGTTGTTGATTTGTTTCATTTTGTTTTTCAACCTCAGATGTCCCACCAAATGAGGGATTCCAGAGTAGAGCCCTGTGGTGGGGCGACTGAACAACCAGAAATCTGGTTAAAAATTGGGGACTAGGGACATGTCAAGCCCATTATGACATCTAATGGTCCAGCCACTGAGAGGACTTACTAGAGACAGGACTCACGCTGAGGTCACAATGCGTGTTTATGCTCTCGTCGCACTCAAGAATGGGCGGGGCCTCAGGGTGAATGCTGTTTTCTCCTACACTGAACGTTGGACAACATGCCAACCACAAGGTTTCTTGCCATGGGTCAGGAAGAGTTCTGATTTCTGCATCACAGTCACCCGTGGGCAGTGATTGGAGATAAGGTCTAGGTTCTGAAGCCTGAAAACTGAGGTAGGGAAGAGATGATGACCTAAGGCCAAAGCGGGTCTGATGTGCTCAGGGTGCGGTCAGCTGTCTGGGTGTTGGTCAGCAGGTCCGGGCTCAGGTTGTGTCAGACAGTGCATTAGTGCCCAGGTTAGACTATATAATTTGGGTACATTCGAGTGCCGTGTAGGTTTATCTTCATTTAAGCTGCCTGGTCAGCTCATTAGGCAATATATTTTTTCTAGAGGGCAGGCAGAGTTCTTCATTGTTGGTCCGGAATTGCCAAACTTGAGGGCTTCAGGGCCAGGAGAGTGAGGACGGAAGTCTGAGAACACAAGCTAGACTTCGGATTCAGGGTGAGGGCACGGCAGGTACCCCCTGCAGATCTGAACCAATATCTCATGCATCTGAGGTCAGGGCGAGGATCCGACGTTGGCTCAGGTTGGAGTTTCTGTGCATGACGGCCCCTTCATGAAGGGAGCGGAATCTCGAGGCCATGGAGGTTTTCCACGTTGGGAGATGTCGATGCCCCCTTCAAGGATTCCTTCTGCGGGACAATTGAGACTTGTTGGACAGCTCCAGGACATCCCATATGGAATGACACCAGAGCACCGTTCGAGGATGGATGCCTGGGAAGTCCGCCTCGCCTTCCAATTGTCTCCTAGCAACAAGACAGTTTAGATCTAATGGATCTGCGGGAGCAACCGGGGTGGCTGAGTTGAAATGCACTTTCCAGAGGATGGGTCCTAATGTGTGTTTGTGTCCATGAGGGCCTTGGAATGGGGAGGTGGCACCGGGACCCTGAAGTATTCTCCTAAGCTTTGGCATAGCACCCATGCACAAGTTTCCTTGTGGAGACGAGATTTGTTCTGATGGGTGCCTCAGGAAATCCCCTCTGCTGGTATTGGAATCCAGGCTTTTGAGGAGACATGCCTGTGAACCAAAGCAATGGATCCGATAATGGCCTCGGGTCCTGTCTGGTTCAATCTTATTGGTATGAGTGGAGGTAGATGAGTGGAGGAAGATGCTCAGCTGGTATCAACCGCCCTTTTTTGTCCCGGGCGACCTACACTATTGGGATGGCCTCAGGGACTTTGGAGTGTTCTCCTAATTTGTACGATTTTTGACAATGGAATGGGCAGAATTCCCATGGATTGGGTGGGGGCAGTCCTAATGTGTCCTCCAGGGGCCCCAGCCTGGAGGGAGTGTGGCCCAGGACTTTGAGGACAGAAGACTGAAAACACAAACTCAGCTTAAGTTTGGGGACGTAGGTATGGCACGCCCGATCTACAAACCATGAGAAGAACTCTTCAGGATATGAAGAATGAGCGAGTCTGAGGCGCTTGCTCAGGCTTTTGTCTCTGGATTTTGTTTCAGCGATGGCCGTGGAATTTTGGGGAGGTCTCATGGGCCATGGACGAATCTTCCTCTCTGTGGATTTGGCCCGATCCCAATTGTTTTTCGTCAATCTGTGGGATGGGAGGACTCCTTTCAGGTTTGTTACCTCTGGTGTCCCACCAAAAGAGGAATTCCAAAGCAGAGCCCTGGGGAAGAGTGAAGGGACACCCCGAACTATGGTTAAAAATTGGGGCCTAGGGGCATGGCAAGCCCAATATGCTGTCTCTTCATATAGGCCCTGAGAGGCCTTACCTGAGGACTGGGCTCAGGCTGAGGGTCACAATGTGTGTTTGTGACCAATGTGGCCCGCAAGCATGGGCTGGGCCTCATGGGCCACGCTTGTTTCAACTACACTGAACGTTGGACAACATACCAAGCACAAGGTTTCTTGCCATGGGGAAAGAGTTCTGATTTCTGCATCATTTTCAACCCTGGGCAGTGGTTGGAGATAAGGTCTAGGTTCTGGAGCCTGAAAACCGCAGTTGGGAAGAGATGACGACCTAAGGCCATGGCGGGTCCGATGTGCTCAGTGTGCGGCCAGCTGTCTGGGTGGGACCAGGAGGTCCAGGCTCAGGCTGGGTCAGAAGGGGAAATAGTGCCCAGGTCAGCCTATATGTTTGGGGTACAGCCATTTGGCGTGCAGGTTGATCCTCATTTGGGGTTTCGGGGTAGCCCTGAGGGCAATGTTTTACTTCTGTAGGGCAGGCAGAGTGCGGCATTGTAGTTCTGGATTGCCAAACTGGAGGGCTTGTGGGCCAGTAGTCTGAGGACGGAGTCTGAGAACCCAAGCTAGGCCTAGGTTTCTGGGTGAGGATATGGCAGGCACAATCTACAGACCTCAATAGAGATCTCGTGCATCTGAAGTCAGGGCAAGGATCAGACGATCGCTCAGGTTGGACTTTCTGCCCTGATGGCCCTTTCTTGAAGGGGGTTGGATCACGAGGACATGGGGGTTTTCCCACGATGGGAGTTGTGAGAAGCTCCAAACTGCAAAGATTCCTCTGCAGGACAATTGAGACCTGTTGGTTGGCTCCAGGCCAACGATTCCGAGCAGGGTTCTAAGGATGGATGGCTGGGTAGCCCACCTCGCATTCCAATGGTCTCCAAGCAACAAGACAGGTTAGATCTGCTGGATGTGGGGGTCAACCGAGGAGGCTGAGTTGAAATGGACTCTCCTGTGGATGTGTCCTAATATGTTTTTGTGTCTATGGAGACCTTGGAATGAAGCGGTGGCCCTGGGGCCCTGAAGGGTTCTCCTAAACAGAGGCTTTGACACAGCTCCAACGTGCATGTTTCCCATGTGTAGATGAGATTTGTTCTGATGGGTGAGTCAAGAAACAGCCATATGCTGGTATTGAAATCCAGGCCTCTGAGGAGAGATGCCTGGAAACCAAAGCAATGGATCAGATTAGTGCCTAGGGGCCTGTTCGTTCCTTTTTACATCTGGGGACATCAGTCTACGGGTCTGAGTGCAGGTAGGTGCTCAGATGGGCTCAGATTGCCCCTGTTTGTCCTGGGAAGCCACAACTCTTGGGATGGCCTCAGGGACTTTGGAGGTTATCCTATTAGTAGGGTTGTGGCCATTGGAATGGGCACATACAATTCCCTTGGAGAGGGCAAGTACAGTCCTCAGGTTTGGCTCCAGGGCCCTGAGCCTGTAGGGTGTGTAGGCCAGAGCTGTTTGGACAGTTGTCTGAAAACACAAACTCGGCTCATGTTTTGGGTCATAGGTATGGCAGGACTGATCTACAGACCATGAGGAGAACACTTCGGGATATGAAAAAAGGGCGAGTGTGAGGCTCTTGCTCAAGTTTTTGTCTCTGGATATCGTGTCAATCATGGTCGGGAAAATGCCGGGTGACTTCATGGGAAATGGACGAGTCTTACTCTCTGGGGGTTCGGTCCCGTCCAAAAAGTTTGCGGTCATTCTGGGGATGGAAGAAGTCCATTTTTTTGTTGTTGTTGTTGATTTGTTTCATTTTGTTTTTAAACCTCAGATGTCCCACCAAATGAGGGATTCCAGAGTAGAGCCCTGGGGTGGGGCGACTGGACAACCAGAAATCTGGTTAAAAATTGGGGACTAGGAACATGTCAAGCCCATTATGATATCTAATGGTCCAGCCACTGAGAGGACTTACTAGAGGACAGGAATCATGCTGAGGTCACAATGCGTGTTTATGCTCTTGTCGCACTCAAGAATGGGCGGGGCCTCAGGGTGAATGCTGTTTTCTCCTACACTGAACGTTGGACAACATGCCAACCACAAGGTTTCTTGCCATGGGTCAGGAAGAGTTCTGATTTCTGCATCACAGTCACCCGTGGGCAGTGATTGGAGATAAGGTCTAGGTTCTGAAGCCTGAAAACTGAGGTAGGGAAGAGATGATGACCTAAGGCCAGGGCGGGTCTGATGTGCTCAGGGTGCGGTCAGCTGTCTGGGTGTTGGTCAGCAGGTCCGGGCTCAGGTTGTGTCAGACAGTGCATTAGAGCCCAGGTTAGACTATATAATTTGGGTACATTCGAGTGCCGTGTAGGTTTATCTTCATTTAAGCTGCCTGGTCAGCTCATTAGGCAATATATTTTTTCTAGAGGGCAGGCAGAGTGCTTCATTGTCGGTCCGGAATTGCCAAACATGAGGACTTCGGGGCCAGGAGAGTGAGGACGGAAGTCTGAGAACACAAGCTAGACTTCGGATTCAGGGTGAGGGCACGGCAGGTACCCCATGCAGATCTGAACCAATATCTAATGCATCTGAAGTCAGGGCGAGGATCCGACGTTGGCTCAGGTTGGAGTTTCTGTGCATGACGGCCCCTTCATGAAGGGAGCGGAATCTCGAGGCCATGGAGGTTTTCCACGTTGGGAGATGTGGGATGCCCCCTTCAAGGATTCCTTCTGCGGGACAATTGAGACCTGTTGGACAGCTCCAGGACATCCCATATGGAATGACTCCAGAGCACCGTTCGAGGATGGATGCCTGGGAAGTCTGCCTCGCCTTCCAATTGTCTCCTAGCAACAAGACAGTTTAGATCTAATGGATCTGCGGGAGCAACCGGGGTGGCTGAGTTGAAATGCACTTTCCAGAGGATGGGTCCTAATGTGTGTTTGTGTCCATGAGGGCCTTGGAATGGGGAGGTGGCACCGGGACCCTGAAGTATTCTCCTAAGCTTTGGCATAGCTCCCATGCACAAGTTTCCTTGTGGAGACGAGATTTGTTCTGATGGGTGCCTCAGGAAATCCCCTCTGCTGGTATTGGAATCCAGGCTTTTGAGGAGACATGCCTGTGAACCAAAGCAATGGATCCGATAATGGCCTCGGGTCCTGTCTGGTTCAATCTTATTGGTATGAGTGGAGGTAGATGAGTGGAGGAAGATGCTCAGCTGTTATCAACCGCCCTTTTTTGTCCCGGGCGACCTACACTATTGGGATGGCCTCAGGGACTTTGGAGTGTTCTCCTAATTTGTACGATTTTTGACAATGGAATGGGCAGAATTCCCATGGATTGGGTGGGGGCAGTCCTAATGTGTGGCTCCACGGGCCCCAGCCTGGAGGGAGTGTGGCCCAGGACTTTGAGGACAGAAGACTGAAAACACAAACTCAGCTTAAGTTTGGGGACGTAGGTATGGCACGCCCGATCTACAAACCATGAGAATAACTCTTCAGGATATGAAGAATGAGCGAGTCTGAGGCGCTTGCTCAGGCCTTTGTCTCTGGATTTTGTTTCAGCGATGGCCGTGGAATGTTGGGGAGGTCTCATGGGCCATGGACGAATCTTCCTCTCTGTGGATTTGGCCCGATCCCTATTGTTTTTCGGCAATCTGTGGGATGGGAGGACTCCTTTCAGGTTTGTTACCTCTGGTGTCCCACCAAAAGAGGAATTCCAAAGCAGAGCCCTGGGGAAGAGTGAAGGGACACCCCGAACTATGGTTAAAAATTGGGGCCTAGGGGCATGGCAAGCCCAATATGCTGTCTCTTCATATAGGCCCTGAGAGGCCTTACCTGAGGACTGGGCTCAGGCTGAGGGTCACAATGTGTGTTTGTGACCAATGTGGCCCGCAAGCATGGGCTGGGCCTCATGGGCCATGCTTGTTTCAACTACACTGAACGTTGGACAACATGCCAAGCACAAGGTTTCTTGCCATGGGGAAAGAGTTCTGATTTCTGCATCATTTTCAACCCTGGGCAGTGGTTGGAGATAAGGTCTAGGTTCTGGAGCCTGAAAACCGCAGTTGGGAAGAGATGACGACCTAAGGCCATGGCGGGTCCGATGTGCTCAGTGTGCGGCCAGCTGTCTGGGTGGGACCAGGAGGTCCAGGCTCAGGCTGGGTCAGAAGGGGAAATAGTGCCCAGGTCAGCCTATATGTTTGGGGTACAGCCGAATGGCGTGCAGGTTGATCCTCATTTGGGGTTTCGGGGTAGCCCTGAGGGCAATGTTTTACTTCTGTAGGGCAGGCAGAGTGCGGCATTGTAGTTCTGGATTGCCAAACTGGAGGGCTTGTGGGCCAGTAGTCTGAGGACGGAGTCTGAGAACCCAAGCTAGGCCTAGGTTTCTGGGTGAGGATATGGCAGGCACAATCTACAGACCTCAATAGAGATCTCGTGCATCTGAAGTCAGGGCAAGGATCAGACGATCGCTCAGGTTGGACTTTCTGCCCTGATGGCCCTTTCTTGAAGGGGGTTGGATCACGAGGACATGGGGGTTTTCCCACGATGGGAGTTGTGAGAAGCTCCAAACTGCAAAGATTCCTCTGCAGGACAATTGAGACCTGTTGGTTGGCTCCAGGCCAACGATTCCGAGCAGGGTTCTAAGGATGGATGGCTGGGTAGCCCACCTCGCATTCCAATGGTCTCCAAGCAACAAGACAGGTTAGATCTGCTGGATGTGGGGGGCAACCGAGGAGGCTGAGTTGAAATGGACTCTCCTGTGGATGTGTCCTAATATGTTTTTGTGTCTATGGAGACCTTGGAATGAAGAGGTGGCCCTGGGGCCCTGAAGGGTTCTCCTAAACAGAGGCTTTGACACAGCTCCAACGTGCATGTTTCCCATGTGTAGATGAGATTTGTTCTGATGGGTGAGTCAAGAAACAGCCATATGCTGGTATTGAAATCCAGGCCTCTGAGGAGAGATGCCTGGAAACCAAAGCAATGGATCCGATTAGTGCCTAGGGGCCTGTTCGTTCCTTTTTACATCTGGGGACATCAGTCTACGGGTCTGAGTGCAGGTAGGTGCTCAGATGGGCTCAGATTGCCCCTGTTTGTCCTGGGAAGCCACAACTCTTGGGATGGCCTCAGGGACTTTGGAGGTTATCCTATTAGTAGGGTTGTGGCCATTGGAATGGGCACATACAATTCCCTTGGAGAGGGCAAGTACAGTCCTCAGGTTTGGCTCCAGGGCCCTGAGCCTGTAGGGTGTGTAGGCCAGAGCTGTTTGGACAGTTGTCTGAAAACACAAACTCGGCTCATGTTTTGGGTCATAGGTATGGCAGGACTGATCTACAGACCATGAGGAGAACACTTCGGGATATGAAAAAAGGGCGAGTGTGAGGCTCTTGCTCAAGTTTTTGTCTCTGGATATCGTGTCAATCATGGTCGGGAAAATGCCGGGTGACTTCATGGGAAATGGACGAGTCTTACTCTCTGGGGGTTCGGTCCCGTCCAAAAAGTTTGCGGTCATTCTGGGGATGGAAGAAGTCCGTTTTTTTGTTGTTGTTGTTGATTTGTTTCATTTTGTTTTTAAACCTCAGATGTCCCACCAAATGAGGGATTCCAGAGTAGAGCCCTGGGGTGGGGCGACTGGACAACCAGAAATCTGGTTAAAAATTGGGGACTAGGAACATGTCAAGCCCATTATGATATCTAATGGTCCAGCCACTGAGAGGACTTACTAGAGGACAGGAATCATGCTGAGGTCACAATGCGTGTTTATGCTCTTGTCGCACTCAAGAATGGGCGGGGCCTCAGGGTGAATGCTGTTTTCTCCTACACTGAACGTTGGACAACATGCCAACCACAAGGTTTCTTGCCATGGGTCAGGAAGAGTTCTGATTTCTGCATCACAGTCACCCGTGGGCAGTGATTGGAGATAAGGTCTAGGTTCTGAAGCCTGAAAACTGAGGTAGGGAAGAGATGATGACCTAAGGCCAGGGCGGGTCTGATGTGCTCAGGGTGCGGTCAGCTGTCTGGGTGTTGGTCAGCAGGTCCGGGCTCAGGTTGTGTCAGACAGTGCATTAGAGCCCAGGTTAGACTATATAATTTGGGTACATTCGAGTGCCGTGTAGGTTTATCTTCATTTAAGCTGCCTGGTCAGCTCATTAGGCAATATATTTTTTCTAGAGGGCAGGCAGAGTGCTTCATTGTCGGTCCGGAATTGCCAAACATGAGGACTTCGGGGCCAGGAGAGTGAGGACGGAAGTCTGAGAACACAAGCTAGACTTCGGATTCAGGGTGAGGGCACGGCAGGTACCCCATGCAGATCTGAACCAATATCTAATGCATCTGAAGTCAGGGCGAGGATCCGACGTTGGCTCAGGTTGGAGTTTCTGTGCATGACGGCCCCTTCATGAAGGGAGCGGAATCTCGAGGCCATGGAGGTTTTCCACGTTGGGAGATGTGGGATGCCCCCTTCAAGGATTCCTTCTGCGGGACAATTGAGACCTGTTGGACAGCTCCAGGACATCCCATATGGAATGACTCCAGAGCACCGTTCGAGGATGGATGCCTGGGAAGTCTGCCTCGCCTTCCAATTGTCTCCTAGCAACAAGACAGTTTAGATCTAATGGATCTGCGGGAGCAACCGGGGTGGCTGAGTTGAAATGCACTTTCCAGAGGATGGGTCCTAATGTGTGTTTGTGTCCATGAGGGCCTTGGAATGGGGAGGTGGCACCGGGACCCTGAAGTATTCTCCTAAGCTTTGGCATAGCTCCCATGCACAAGTTTCCTTGTGGAGACGAGATTTGTTCTGATGGGTGCCTCAGGAAATCCCCTCTGCTGGTATTGGAATCCAGGCTTTTGAGGAGACATGCCTGTGAACCAAAGCAATGGATCCGATAATGGCCTCGGGTCCTGTCTGGTTCAATCTTATTGGTATGAGTGGAGGTAGATGAGTGGAGGAAGATGCTCAGCTGTTATCAACCGCCCTTTTTTGTCCCGGGCGACCTACACTATTGGGATGGCCTCAGGGACTTTGGAGTGTTCTCCTAATTTGTACGATTTTTGACAATGGAATGGGCAGAATTCCCATGGATTGGGTGGGGGCAGTCCTAATGTGTGGCTCCACGGGCCCCAGCCTGGAGGGAGTGTGGCCCAGGACTTTGAGGACAGAAGACTGAAAACACAAACTCAGCTTAAGTTTGGGGACGTAGGTATGGCACACCCGATCTACAAACCATGAGAATAACTCTTCAGGATATGAAGAATGAGCGAGTCTGAGGCGCTTGCTCAGGCCTTTGTCTCTGGATTTTGTTTCAGCGATGGCCGTGGAATGTTGGGGAGGTCTCATGGGCCATGGACGAATCTTCCTCTCTGTGGATTTGGCCCGATCCCTATTGTTTTTCGGCAATCTGTGGGATGGGAGGACTCCTTTCAGGTTTGTTACCTCTGGTGTCCCACCAAAAGAGGAATTCCAAAGCAGAGCCCTGGGGAAGAGTGAAGGGACACCCCGAACTATGGTTAAAAATTGGGGCCTAGGGGCATGGCAAGCCCAATATGCTGTCTCTTCATATAGGCCCTGAGAGGCCTTACCTGAGGACTGGGCTCAGGCTGAGGGTCACAATGTGTGTTTGTGACCAATGTGGCCC
The DNA here is from genome assembly GCF_964662115.1 of Mustela nivalis. Taxonomy (NCBI): domain Eukaryota; kingdom Metazoa; phylum Chordata; class Mammalia; order Carnivora; family Mustelidae; genus Mustela; species Mustela nivalis. Next base: position 65,342 of record NW_028135127.1, read on the forward strand.
GCAAGCATGGGCTGGGCCTCATGGGCCATGCTTGTTTCAACTACACTGAACGTTGGACAACATGCCAAGCACAAGGTTTCTTGCCATGGGGAAAGAGTTCTGATTTCTGCATCATTTTCAACCCTGGGCAGTGGTTGGAGATAAGGTCTAGGTTCTGGAGCCTGAAAACCGCAGTTGGGAAGAGATGACGACCTAAGGCCATGGCGGGTCCGATGTGCTCAGTGTGCGGCCAGCTGTCTGGGTGGGACCAGGAGGTCCAGGCTCAGGCTGGGTCAGAAGGGGAAATAGTGCCCAGGTCAGCCTATATGTTTGGGGTACAGCCGAATGGCGTGCAGGTTGATCCTCATTTGGGGTTTCGGGGTAGCCCTGAGGGCAATGTTTTACTTCTGTAGGGCAGGCAGAGTGCGGCATTGTAGTTCTGGATTGCCAAACTGGAGGGCTTGTGGGCCAGTAGTCTGAGGACGGAGTCTGAGAACCCAAGCTAGGCCTAGGTTTCTGGGTGAGGATATGGCAGGCACAATCTACAGACCTCAATAGAGATCTCGTGCATCTGAAGTCAGGGCAAGGATCAGACGATCGCTCAGGTTGGACTTTCTGCCCTGATGGCCCTTTCTTGAAGGGGGTTGGATCACGAGGACATGGGGGTTTTCCCACGATGGGAGTTGTGAGAAGCTCCAAACTGCAAAGATTCTTCTGCAGGACAATTGAGACCTGTTGGTTGGCTCCAGGCCAACGATTCCGAGCAGGGTTCTAAGGATGGATGGCTGGGTAGCCCACCTCGCATTCCAATTGTCTCCAAGCAACAAGACAGGTTAGATCTGCTGGATGTGGGGGGCAACCGAGGAGGCTGAGTTGAAATGGACTCTCCTGTGGATGTGTCCTAATATGTTTTTGTGTCTATGGAGACCTTGGAATGAAGCGGTGGCCCTGGGGCCCTGAAGAGTTCTCCTAAACAGAGGCTTTGACACAGCTCCAACGTGCATGTTTCCCATGTGGAGATGAGATTTGTTCTGATGGGTGAGTCAAGAAACAGCCATATGCTGGTATTGAAATCCAGGCCTCTGAGGAGAGTTTCCTGGAAACCAAAGCAATGGATCCGATTAGTGCCTAGGGGCCTGTTCGTTCCTTTTTACCTCTGGGGACATCAGTCTACGGGTCTGAGTGCAGGTAGGTGCTCAGATGGGCTCAGATTGCCCCTGTTTGTCCTGGGAAGCCACAACTATTGGGATGGCCTCAGGGACTTTGGAGGTTATCCTATTAGTAGGGTTGTGGCCATTGGAATGGGCACATACAATTCCCTTGGAGAGGGCAAGTACAGTCCTCAGGTTTGGCTCCAGGACCCTGAGCCTGTAGGGTGTGTAGGCCAGAGCAGTTTGGACAGTTGTCTGGAAACACAAACTCGGCTTATGTTTTGGGTCATAGGTATGGCAGGACTGATCTACAGACCATGAGGAGAACACTTCGGGATATGAAAAAAGGGCGAGTGTGAGGCTCTTGCTCAAGTTTTTGTCTCTGGATATCGTGTCACTCATGGTCGTGAAATTGCCGGGTGACTTCATGGGAAATGGACGAGTCTTACTCTCTGGGGGTTCGGTCCCGTCCAAAGAGTTTGCGGTCATTCTGGGGATGGAAGAAGTCCGTTTTTTTTTTGTTGTTGTTGATTTGTTTCATTTTGTTTTTCAACCTCAGATGTCCCACCAAATGAGGGATTCCAGAGTAGAGCCCTGTGGTGGGGCGACTGAACAACCAGAAATCTGGTTAAAAATTGGGGACTAGGGACATGTCAAGCCCATTATGACATCTAATGGTCCAGCCACTGAGAGGACTTACTAGAGACAGGACTCACGCTGAGGTCACAATGCGTGTTTATGCTCTCGTCGCACTCAAGAATGGGCGGGGCCTCAGGGTGAATGCTGTTTTCTCCTACACTGAACGTTGGACAACATGCCAACCACAAGGTTTCTTGCCATGGGTCAGGAAGAGTTCTGATTTCTGCATCACAGTCACCCGTGGGCAGTGATTGGAGATAAGGTCTAGGTTCTGAAGCCTGAAAACTGAGGTAGGGAAGAGATGATGACCTAAGGCCAGGGCGGGTCTGATGTGCTCAGGGTGCGGTCAGCTGTCTGGGTGTTGGTCAGCAGGTCCGGGCTCAGGTTGTGTCAGACAGTGCATTAGTGCCCAGGTTAGACTATATAATTTGGGTACATTCGAGTGCCGTGTAGGTTTATCTTCATTTAAGCTGCCTGGTCAGCTCATTAGGCAATATATTTTTTCTAGAGGGCAGGCAGAGTTCTTCATTGTTGGTCCGGAATTGCCAAACTTGAGGGCTTCAGGGCCAGGAGAGTGAGGACGGAAGTCTGAGAACACAAGCTAGACTTCGTATTCAGGGTGAGGGCACGGCAGGTACCCCCTGCAGATCTGAACCAATATCTCATGCATCTGAGGTCAGGGCGAGGATCCGACGTTGGCTCAGGTTGGAGTTTCTGTGCATGACGGCCCCTTCATGAAGGGAGCGGAATCTCGAGGCCATGGAGGTTTTCCACGTTGGGAGATGTCGATGCCCCCTTCAAGGATTCCTTCTGCGGGACAATTGAGACTTGTTGGACAGCTCCAGGACATCCCATATGGAATGACACCAGAGCACCGTTCGAGGATGGATGCCTGGGAAGTCCGCCTCGCCTTCCAATTGTCTCCTAGCAACAAGACAGTTTAGATCTAATGGATCTGCGGGAGCAACCGGGGTGGCTGAGTTGAAATGCACTTTCCAGAGGATGGGTCCTAATGTGTGTTTGTGTCCATGAGGGCCTTGGAATGGGGAGGTGGCACCGGGACCCTGAAGTATTCTCCTAAGCTTTGGCATAGCACCCATGCACAAGTTTCCTTGTGGAGACGAGATTTGTTCTGATGGGTGCCTCAGGAAATCCCCTCTGCTGGTATTGGAATCCAGGCTTTTGAGGAGACATGCCTGTGAACCAAAGCAATGGATCCGATAATGGCCTCGGGTCCTGTCTGGTTCAATCTTATTGGTATGAGTGGAGGTAGATGAGTGGAGGAAGATGCTCAGCTGGTATCAACCGCCCTTTTTTGTCCCGGGCGACCTACACTATTGGGATGGCCTCAGGGACTTTGGAGTGTTCTCCTAATTTGTACGATTTTTGACAATGGAATGGGCAGAATTCCCATGGATTGGGTGGGGGCAGTCCTAATGTGTGGCTCCAGGGGCCCCAGCCTGGAGGGAGTGTGGCCCAGGACTTTGAGGACAGAAGACTGAAAACACAAACTCAGCTTAAGTTTGGGGACGTAGGTATGGCACGCCCGATCTACAAACCATGAGAAGAACTCTTCAGGATATGAAGAATGAGCGAGTCTGAGTCGCTTGCTCAGGCTTTTGTCTCGGGATTTTGTTTCAGCGATGGCCGTGGAATTTTGGGGAGTTCTCATGGGCCATGGATGAATCTTCCTCTCTGTGGATTTGGCCCGATCCCAATTGTTTTTCGTCAATCTGTGGGATGGGAGGACTCCTTTCTGATTTGTTACCTCTGGTGTCCCACCAAAAGAGGAATTCCAAAGCAGAGCCCTGGGGAAGAGTGAAGGGACACCCCGAACTATGGTTAAAAATTGGGGCCTAGGGGCATGGCAAGCCCAATATGCTGTCTCTTCATATAGGCCCTGAGAGGCCTTACCTGAGGACTGGGCTCAGGCTGAGGGTCACAATGTGTGTTTGTGACCAATGTGGCCCGCAAGCATGGGCTGGGCCTCATGGGCCACGCTTGTTTCAACTACACTGAACGTTGGACAACATACCAAGCACAAGGTTTCTTGCCATGGGGAAAGAGTTCTGATTTCTGCATCATTTTCAACCCTGGGCAGTGGTTGGAGATAAGGTCTAGGTTCTGGAGCCTGAAAACCGCAGTTGGGAAGAGATGACGACCTAAGGCCATGGCGGGTCCGATGTGCTCAGTGTGCGGCCAGCTGTCTGGGTGGGACCAGGAGGTCCAGGCTCAGGCTGGGTCAGAAGGGGAAATAGTGCCCAGGTCAGCCTATATGTTTGGGGTACAGCCGATTGGCGTGCAGGTTGATCCTCATTTGGGGATTCGGGGTAGCCCTGAGGGCAATGTTTTACTTCTGTAGGGCAGGCAGAGTGCGGCATTGTAGTTCTGGATTGCCAAACTGGAGGGCTTGTGGGCCAGTAGTCTGAGGACGGAGTCTGAGAACCCAAGCTAGGCCTAGGTTTCTGGGTGAGGATATGGCAGGCACAATCTACAGACCTCAATAGAGATCTCGTGCATCTGAAGTCAGGGCAAGGATCAGACGATCGCTCAGGTTGGACTTTCTGCCCTGATGGCCCTTTCTTGAAGGGGGTTGGATCACGAGGACATGGGGGTTTTCCCACGATGGGAGTTGTGAGAAGCTCCAAACTGCAAAGATTCCTCTGCAGGACAATTGAGACCTGTTGGTTGGCTCCAGGCCAACGATTCCGAGCAGGGTTCTAAGGATGGATGGCTGGGTAGCCCACCTCGCATTCCAATGGTCTCCAAGCAACAAGACAGGGTAGATCTGCTGGATGTGGGGGGCAACCGAGGAGGCTGAGTTGAAATGGACTCTCCTGTGGATGTGTCCTAATATGTTTTTGTGTCTATGGAGACCTTGGAATGAAGAGGTGGCCCTGGGGCCCTGAAGGGTTCTCCTAAACAGAGGCTTTGACACAGCTCCAACGTGCATGTTTCCCATGTGTAGATGAGATTTGTTCTGATGGGTGAGTCAAGAAACAGCCATATGCTGGTATTGAAATCCAGGCCTCTGAGGAGAGATGCCTGGAAACCAAAGCAATGGATCAGATTAGTGCCTAGGGGCCTGTTCTTTCCTTTTTACATCTGGGGACATCAGTCTACGGGTCTGAGTGCAGGTAGGTGCTCAGATGGGCTCAGATTGCCCCTGTTTGTCCTGGGAAGCCACAACTCTTGGGATGGCCTCAGGGACTTTGGAGGTTATCCTATTAGTAGGGTTGTGGCCATTGGAATGGGCACATACAATTCCCTTGGAGAGGGCAAGTACAGTCCTCAGGTTTGGCTCCAGGACCCTGAGCCTGTAGGGTGTGTAGGCCAGAGCTGTTTGGACAGTTGTCTGAAAACACAAACTCGGCTCATGTTTTGGGTCATAGGTATGGCAGGACTGATCTACAGACCATGAGGAGAACACTTCGGGATATGAAAAAAGGGCGAGTGTGAGGCTCTTGCTCAAGTTTTTGTCTCTGGATATCGTGTCAATCATGGTCGGGAAAATGCCGGGTGACTTCATGGGAAATGGACGAGTCTTACTCTCTGGGGGTTCGGTCCCGTCCAAAAAGTTTGCGGTCATTCTGGGGATGGAAGAAGTCCGTTTTTTTGTTGTTGTTGTTGATTTGTTTCATTTTGTTTTTAAACCTCAGATGTCCCACCAAATGAGGGATTCCAGAGTAGAGCCCTGGGGTGGGGCGACTGGACAACCAGAAATCTGGTTAAAAATTGGGGACTAGGAACATGTCAAGCCCATTATGATATCTAATGGTCCAGCCACTGAGAGGACTTACTAGAGGACAGGAATCATGCTGAGGTCACAATGCGTGTTTATGCTCTTGTCGCACTCAAGAATGGGCGGGGCCTCAGGGTGAATGCTGTTTTCTACTACACTGAACGTTGGACAACATGCCAACCACAAGGTTTCTTGCCATGGGTCAGGAAGAGTTCTGATTTCTGCATCACAGTCACCCGTGGGCAGTGATTGGAGATAAGGTCTAGGTTCTGAAGCCTGAAAACTGAGGTAGGGAAGAGATGATGACCTAAGGCCAGGGCGGGTCTGATGTGCTCAGGGTGCGGTCAGCTGTCTGGGTGTTGGTCAGCAGGTCCGGGCTCAGGTTGTGTCAGACAGTGCATTAGTGCCCAGGTTAGACTATATAATTTGGGTACATTCGAGTGCCGTGTAGGTTTATCTTCATTTAAGCTGCCTGGTCAGCTCATTAGGCAATATATTTTTTCTAGAGGGCAGGCAGAGTTCTTCATTGTTGGTCCGGAATTGCCAAACTTGAGGGCTTCAGGGCCAGGAGAGTGAGGACGGAAGTCTGAGAACACAAGCTAGACTTCGTATTCAGGGTGAGGGCACGGCAGGTACCCCCTGCAGATCTGAACCAATATCTCATGCATCTGAGGTCAGGGCGAGGATCCGACGTTGGCTCAGGTTGGAGTTTCTGTGCATGACGGCCCCTTCATGAAGGGAGCGGAATCTCGAGGCCATGGAGGTTTTCCACGTTGGGAGATGTCGATGCCCCCTTCAAGGATTCCTTCTGCGGGACAATTGAGACTTGTTGGACAGCTCCAGGACATTCCATATGGAATGACACCAGAGCACCGTTCGAGGATGGATGCCTGGGAAGTCCGCCTCGCCTTCCAATTGTCTCCTAGCAACAAGACAGTTTAGATCTAATGGATCTGCGGGAGCAACCGGGGTGGCTGAGTTGAAATGCACTTTCCAGAGGATGGGTCCTAATGTGTGTTTGTGTCCATGAGGGCCTTGGAATGGGGAGGTGGCACCGGGACCCTGAAGTATTCTCCTAAGCTTTGGCATAGCACCCATGCACAAGTTTCCTTGTGGAGACGAGATTTGTTCTGATGGGTGCCTCAGGAAATCCCCTCTGCTGGTATTGGAATCCAGGCTTTTGAGGAGACATGCCTGTGAACCAAAGCAATGGATCCGATAATGGCCTCGGGTCCTGTCTGGTTCAATCTTATTGGTATGAGTGGAGGTAGATGAGTGGAGGAAGATGCTCAGCTGGTATCAACCGCCCTTTTTTGTCCCGGGCGACCTACACTATTGGGATGGCCTCAGGGACTTTGGAGTGTTCTCCTAATTTGTACGATTTTTGACAATGGATGGGCAGAATTCCCATGGATTGGGTGGGGGCAGTCCTAATGTGTGGCTCCAGGGGCCCCAGCCTGGAGGGAGTGTGGCCCAGGACTTTGAGGACAGAAGACTGAAAACACAAACTCAGCTTAAGTTTGGGGACGTAGGTATGGCACGCCCGATCTACAAACATTGAGAAGAACTCTTCAGGATATGAAGAATGAGCGAGTCTGAGTCGCTTGCTCAGGCTTTTGTCTCGGGATTTTGTTTCAGCGATGGCCGTCGAATTTTGGGGAGTTCTCATGGGCCATGGATGAATCTTCCTCTCTGTGGATTTGGCCCGATCCCAATTGTTTTTCGTCAATCTGTGGGATGGGAGGACTCCTTTCTGATTTGTTACCTCTGGTGTCCCACCAAAAGAGGAATTCCAAAGCAGAGCCCTGGGGAAGAGTGAAGGGACACCCCGAACTATGGTTAAAAATTGGGGCCTAGGGGCATGGCAAGCCCAATATGCTGTCTCTTCATATAGGCCCTGAGAGGCCTTACCTGAGGACTGGGCTCAGGCTGAGGGTCACAATGTGTGTTTGTGACCAATGTGGCCCGCAAGCATGGGCTGGGCCTCATGGGCCACGCTTGTTTCAACTACACTGAACGTTGGACAACATACCAAGCACAAAGTTTCTTGCCATGGGGAAAGAGTTCTGATTTCTGCATCATTTTCAACCCTGGGCAGTGGTTGGAGATAAGGTCTAGGTTCTGGAGCCTGAAAACCGCAGTTGGGAAGAGATGACGACCTAAGGCCATGGCGGGTCCGATGTGCTCAGTGTGCGGCCAGCTGTCTGGGTGGGACCAGGAGGTCCAGGCTCAGGCTGGGTCAGAAGGGGAAATAGTGCCCAGGTCAGCCTATATGTTTGGGGTACAGCCGATTGGCGTGCAGGTTGATCCTCATTTGGGGATTCGGGGTAGCCCTGAGGGCAATGTTTTACTTCTGTAGGGCAGGCAGAGTGCGGCATTGTAGTTCTGGATTGCCAAACTGGAGGGCTTGTGGGCCAGTAGTCTGAGGACGGAGTCTGAGAACCCAAGCTAGGCCTAGGTTTCTGGGTGAGGATATGGCAGGCACAATCTACAGACCTCAATAGAGATCTCGTGCATCTGAAGTCAGGGCAAGGATCAGACGATCGCTCAGGTTGGACTTTCTGCCCTGATGGCCCTTTCTTGAAGGGGGTTGGATCACGAGGACATGGGGGTTTTCCCACGATGGGAGTTGTGAGAAGCTCCAAACTGCAAAGATTCCTCTGCAGGACAATTGAGACCTGTTGGTTGGCTCCAGGCCAACGATTCCGAGCAGGGTTCTAAGGATGGATGGCTGGGTAGCCCACCTCGCATTCCAATGGTCTCCAAGCAACAAGACAGGTTAGATCTGCTGGATGTGGGGGGCAACCGAGGAGGCTGAGTTGAAATGGACTCTCCTGTGGATGTGTCCTAATATGTTTTTGTGTCTATGGAGACCTTGGTATGAAGAGGTGGCCCTGGGGCCCTGAAGGGTTCTCCTAAACAGAGGCTTTGACACAGCTCCAACGTGCATGTTTCCCATGTGTAGATGAGATTTGTTCTGATGGGTGAGTCAAGAAACAGCCATATGCTGGTATTGAAATCCAGGCCTCTGAGGAGAGATGCCTGGAAACCAAAGCAATGGATCAGATTAGTGCCTAGGGGCCTGTTCGTTCCTTTTTACATCTGGGGACATCAGTCTACGGGTCTGAGTGCAGGTAGGTGCTCAGATGGGCTCAGATTGCCCCTGTTTGTCCTGGGAAGCCACAACTCTTGGGATGGCCTCAGGGACTTTGGAGGTTATCCTATTAGTAGGGTTGTGGCCATTGGAATGGGCACATACAATTCCCTTGGAGAGGGCAAGTACAGTCCTCAGGTTTGGCTCCAGGGCCCTGAGCCTGTAGGGTGTGTAGGCCAGAGCTGTTTGGACAGTTGTCTGAAAACACAAACTCGGCTCATGTTTTGGGTCATAGGTATGGCAGGACTGATCTACAGACCATGAGGAGAACACTTCGGGATATGAAAAAAGGGCGAGTGTGAGGCTCTTGCTCAAGTTTTTGTCTCTGGATATCGTGTCAATCATGGTCGGGAAAATGCCGGGTGACTTCATGGGAAATGGACGAGTCTTACTCTCTGGGGGTTCGGTCCCGTCCAAAAAGTTTGCGGTCATTCTGGGGATGGAAGAAGTCCGTTTTTTTGTTGTTGTTGTTGATTTGTTTCATTTTGTTTTTAAACCTCAGATGTCCCACCAAATGAGGGATTCCAGAGTAGAGCCCTGGGGTGGGGCGACTGGACAACCAGAAATCTGGTTAAAAATTGGGGACTAGGAACATGTCAAGCCCATTATGATATCTAATGGTCCAGCCACTGAGAGGACTTACTAGAGGACAGGAATCATGCTGAGGTCACAATGCGTGTTTATGCTCTTGTCGCACTCAAGAATGGGCGGGGCCTCAGGGTGAATGCTGTTTTCTCCTACACTGAACGTTGGACAACATGCCAACCACAAGGTTTCTTGCCATGGGTCAGGAAGAGTTCTGATTTCTGCATCACAGTCACCCGTGGGCAGTGATTGGAGATAAGGTCTAGGTTCTGAAGCCTGAAAACTGAGGTAGGGAAGAGATGATGACCTAAGGCCAGGGCGGGTCTGATGTGCTCAGGGTGCGGTCAGCTGTCTGGGTGTTGGTCAGCAGGTCCGGGCTCAGGTTGTGTCAGACAGTGCATTAGAGCCCAGGTTAGACTATATAATTTGGGTACATTCGAGTGCCGTGTAGGTTTATCTTCATTTAAGCTGCCTGGTCAGCTCATTAGGCAATATATTTTTTCTAGAGGGCAGGCAGAGTGCTTCATTGTCGGTCCGGAATTGCCAAACATGAGGACTTCGGGGCCAGGAGAGTGAGGACGGAAGTCTGAGAACACAAGCTAGACTTCGGATTCAGGGTGAGGGCACGGCAGGTACCCCATGCAGATCTGAACCAATATCTAATGCATCTGAAGTCAGGGCGAGGATCCGACGTTGGCTCAGGTTGGAGTTTCTGTGCATGACGGCCCCTTCATGAAGGGAGCGGAATCTCGAGGCCATGGAGGTTTTCCACGTTGGGAGATGTGGGATGCCCCCTTCAAGGATTCCTTCTGCGGGACAATTGAGACCTGTTGGACAGCTCCAGGACATCCCATATGGAATGACTCCAGAGCACCGTTCGAGGATGGATGCCTGGGAAGTCTGCCTCGCCTTCCAATTGTCTCCTAGCAACAAGACAGTTTAGATCTAATGGATCTGCGGGAGCAACCGGGGTGGCTGAGTTGAAATGCACTTTCCAGAGGATGGGTCCTAATGTGTGTTTGTGTCCATGAGGGCCTTGGAATGGGGAGGTGGCACCGGGACCCTGAAGTATTCTCCTAAGCTTTGGCATAGCTCCCATGCACAAGTTTCCTTGTGGAGACGAGATTTGTTCTGATGGGTGCCTCAGGAAATCCCCTCTGCTGGTATTGGAATCCAGGCTTTTGAGGAGACATGCCTGTGAACCAAAGCAATGGATCCGATAATGGCCTCGGGTCCTGTCTGGTTCAATCTTATTGGTATGAGTGGAGGTAGATGAGTGGAGGAAGATGCTCAGCTGTTATCAACCGCCCTTTTTTGTCCCGGGCGACCTACACTATTGGGATGGCCTCAGGGACTTTGGAGTGTTCTCCTAATTTGTACGATTTTTGACAATGGAATGGGCAGAATTCCCATGGATTGGGTGGGGGCAGTCCTAATGTGTGGCTCCAGGGGCCCCAGCCTGGAGGGAGTGTGGCCCAGGACTTTGAGGACAGAAGACTGAAAACACAAACTCAGCTTAAGTTTGGGGACGTAGGTATGGCACGCCCGATCTACAAACCATGAGAATAACTCTTCAGGATATGAAGAATGAGCGAGTCTGAGGCGCTTGCTCAGGCCTTTGTCTCTGGATTTTGTTTCAGCGATGGCCGTGGAAATTTGGGGAGGTCTCATGGGCCATGGACGAATCTTCCTCTCTGTGGATTTGGCCCGATCCCTATTGTTTTTCGGCAATCTGTGGGATGGGAGGACTCCTTTCAGGTTTGTTACCTCTGGTGTCCCACCAAAAGAGGAATTCCAAAGCAGAGCCCTGGGGAAGAGTGAAGGGACACCCCGAACTATGGTTAAAAATTGGGGCCTAGGGGCATGGCAAGCCCAATATGCTGTCTCTTCATATAGGCCCTGAGAGGCCTTACCTGAGGACTGGGCTCAGGCTGAGGGTCACAATGTGTGTTTGTGACCAATGTGGCCCGCAAGCATGGGCTGGGCCTCATGGGCCACGCTTGTTTCAACTACACTGAACGTTGGACAACATGCCAAGCACAAGGTTTCTTGCCATGGGGAAAGAGTTCTGATTTCTGCATCATTTTCAACCCTGGGCAGTGGTTGGAGATAAGGTCTAGGTTCTGGAGCCTGAAAACCGCAGTTGGGAAGAGATGACGACCTAAGGCCATGGCGGGTCCGATGTGCTCAGTGTGCGGCCAGCTGTCTGGGTGGGACCAGGAGGTCCAGGCTCAGGCTGGGTCAGAAGGGGAAATAGTGCCCAGGTCAGCCTATATGTTTGGGGTACAGCCGAATGGCGTGCAGGTTGATCCTCATTTGGGGTTTCGGGGTAGCCCTGAGGGCAATGTTTTACTTCTGTAGGGCAGGCAGACTGCGGTATTGTAGTTCTGGATTGCCAAACTGGAGGGCTTGTGGGCCAGTAGTCTGAGGACGGAGTCTGAGAACCCAAGCTAGGCCTAGGTTTCTGGGTGAGGATATGGCAGGCACAATCTACAGACCTCAATAGAGATCTCGTGCATCTGAAGTCAGGGCAAGGATCAGACGATCGCTCAGGTTGGACTTTCTGCCCTGATGGCCCTTTCTTGAAGGGGGTTGGATCACGAGGACATGGGGGTTTTCCCACGATGGGAGTTGTGAGAAGCTCCAAACTGCAAAGATTCTTCTGCAGGACAATTGAGACCTGTTGGTTGGCTCCAGGCCAACGATTCCGAGCAGGGTTCTAAGGATGGATGGCTGGGTAGCCCACCTCGCATTCCAATTGTCTCCAAGCAACAAGACAGGTTAGATCTGCTGGATGTGGGGGGCAACCGAGGAGGCTGAGTTGAAATGGACTCTCCTGTGGATGTGTCCTAATATGTTTTTGTGTCTATGGAGACCTTGGAATGAAGCGGTGGCCCTGGGGCCCTGAAGAGTTCTCCTAAACAGAGGCTTTGACACAGCTCCAACGTGCATGTTTCCCATGTGGAGATGAGATTTGTTCTGATGGGTGAGTCAAGAAACAGCCATATGCTGGTATTGAAATCCAGGCCTCTGAGGAGAGTTTCCTGGAAACCAAAGCAATGGATCCGATTAGTGCCTAGGGGCCTGTTCGTTCCTTTTTACCTCTGGGGACATCAGTCTACGGGTCTGAGTGCAGGTAGGTGCTCAGATGGGCTCAGATTGCCCCTGTTTGTCCTGGGAAGCCACAACTATTGGGATGGCCTCAGGGACTTTGGAGGTTATCCTATTAGTAGGGTTGTGGCCATTGGAATGGGCACATACAATTCCCTTGGAGAGGGCAAGTACAGTCCTCAGGTTTGGCTCCAGGACCCTGAGCCTGTAGGGTGTGTAGGCCAGAGCAGTTTGGACAGTTGTCTGGAAACACAAACTCGGCTTATGTTTTGGGTCATAGGTATGGCAGGACTGATCTACAGACCATGAGGAGAACACTTCGGGATATGAAAAAAGGGCGAGTGTGAGGCTCTTGCTCAAGTTTTTGTCTCTGGATATCGTGTCACTCATGGTCGTGAAATTGCCGGGTGACTTCATGGGAAATGGACGAGTCTTACTCTCTGGGGGTTCGGTCCCGTCCAAAGAGTTTGCGGTCATTCTGGGGATGGAAGAAGTCCGTTTTTTTGTTGTTGTTGTCGATTTGTTTCATTTGGTTTTTCAACCTCAGATGTCCCACCAAATGAGGGATTCCAGAGTAGAGCCCTGGGGTGGGGCGACTGGACAACCAGAAATCTGGTTAAAAATTGGGGACTAGGAACATGTCAAGCCCATTATGACATCTAATGGTCCAGCCACTGAGAGGACTTACTAGAGGACAGGACTCACGCTGAGGTCACAATGCGTGTTTATGCTCTCGTCGCACTCAAGAATGGGCGGGGCCTCAGGGTGAATGCTGTTTTCTCCTACACTGAACGTTGGACAACATGCCAACCACAAGGTTTCTTGCCATGCGTCAGGAAGAGTTCTGATTTCTGCATCACAGTCACCCGTGGGCAGTGATTGGAGATAAGGTCTAGGTTCTGAAGCCTGAAAACTGAGGTAGGGAAGAGATGATGACCTAAGGCCAGGGCAGGTCTGATGTGCTCAGGGTGCGGTCAGCTGTCTGGGTGTTGGTCAGCCGGTCCGGGCTCAGGTTGTGTCAGACAGTGCATTAGTGCCCAGGTTAAACTATATAATTTGGGTACATTCGAGTGCCGTGTAGGTTTATCTTCATTTAAGCTGCCTGGTCAGCTCATTAGGCAATATATTTTTTCTAGAGGGCAGGCAGAGTGCTTCATTGTCGGTCCGGAATTGCCAAACATGAGGGCTTCGGGGCCAGGAGAGTGAGGACGGAAGTCTGAGAACACAAGCTAGACTTCGGATTCAGGGTGAGGGCACGGCAGGTACCCCCTGCAGATCTGAACCAATATCTCATGCATCTGAAGTCAGGGCGAGGATCCGACGTTGGCTCAGGTTGGAGTTTCTGTGCATGACGGCCCCTTCATGAAGGGAGCGGAATCTCGAGGCCATGGAGGTTTTCCACGTTGGGAGATGTGGGATGCCCCCTTCAAGGATTCCGTCTGCGGGACAATTGAGACCTGTTGGACAGCTCCAGGACATCCCATATGGAATGACTCCAGAGCACCGTTCGAGGATGGATGCCTGGGAAGTCTGCCTCGCCTTCCAATTGTCTCCTAGAAACAAGACAGTTTAGATCTAATGGATCTGCGGGAGCAACCGGGGTGGCTGAGTTGAAATGCACTTTCCAGAGGATGGGTCCTAATGTGTGTTTGTGTCCATGAGGGCCTTGGAATGGGGAGGTGGCACCGGGACCCTGAAGTATTCTCCTAAGGTTTGGCATAGCTCCCATGCACAAGTTTCCTTGTGGAGACGAGATTTGTTCTGATGGGTGCCTCAGGAAATCCCCTCTGCTGGTATTGGAATCCAGGCTTTTGAGGAGACATGCCTGTGAACCAAAGCAATGGATCCGATAATGGCCTCGGGTCCTGTCTGGTTCAATCTTCTTGGTATGAGTGGAGGTAGATGAGTGGAGATAGATGCTCAGCTGTTATCAACCGCCCTTTTTTGTCCCGGGCGACCTATACTATTGGGATGGCCTCAGGGACTTTGGAGTGTTCTCCTAATTTGTACGATTTTTGACAATGGAATGGTCAGAATTCCCATGGATTGGGTGGGGGCAGTCCTAATGTGTGGCTCCAGGGGCCCCAGCCTGGAGGGAGTGTGGCCCAGGACTTTGAGGACAGAAGACTGAAAACACAAACTCAGCATAAGTTTGGGGACGTAGGTATGGCACGCCCGATCTACAAACCATGAGAATAACTCTTCAGGATATGAAGAATGAGCGAGTCTGAGGCGCTTGCTCAGGCCTTTGTCTCTGGATTTTGTTTCAGCGATGGCCGTGGAATGTTGGGGAGGTCTCATGGGCCATGGACGAATCTTCCTCTCTGTGGATTTGGCCCGATCCCAATTGTTTTTCGTCAATCTGTGGGATGGGAGGACTCCTTTCAGGTTTGTTTGTTACCTCAGGAGTCCCACCAAAAGAGGAATTCCAAAGCAGAGCCCTGGGGAAGAGTGAAGGGACACCCCGAACTATGGTTAAAAATTGGGGCCTAGGGTCATGGCAAGCCCAATATGCTGTCTCTTCATATAGGCCCTGAGAGGCCTTACCTGAGGACTGGGCTCAGGCTGAGGGTCACAATGTGTGTTTGTGACCAATGTGGCCCGCAAGCATGGGCTGGGCCTCATGGGCCACGCTTGTTTCAACTACACTGAACGTTGGACAACATGCCAAGCACAAGGTTTCTTGCCATGGGGAAAGAGTTCTGATTTCTGCATCATTTTCAACCCTGGGCAGTGGTTGGAGATAAGGTCTAGGTTCTGGAGCCTGAAAACCGCAGTTGGGAAGAGATGACGACCTAAGGCCATGGCGGGTCCGATGTGCTCAGTGTGCGGCCAGCTGTCTGGGTGGGACCAGGAGGTCCAGGCTCAGGCTGGGTCAGAAGGGGAAATAGTGCCCAGGTCAGCCTATATGTTTGGGGTACAGCCGAATGGCGTGCAGGTTGATCCTCATTTGGGGTTTCGGGGTAGCCCTGAGGGCAATGTTTTACTTCTGTAGGGCAGGCAGAGTGCGGCATTGTAGTTCTGGATTGCCAAACTGGAGGGCTTGTAGGCCAGTAGTATGAGGACGGAGTCTGAGAACCCAAGCTAGGCCTAGGTTTCTGGGTGAGGATATGGCAGGCACAATCTACAGACCTCAATAGAGATCTCGTGCATCTGAAGTCAGGGCAAGGATCAGACGATCGCTCAGGTTGGACTTTCTGCCCTGATGGCCCTTTCTTGAAGGGGGTTGGATCACGAGGACATGGGGGTTTTCGCACGATGGGAGTTGTGAGAAGCTCCAAACTGCAAAGATTCTTCTGCAGGACAATTGAGACCTGTTGGTTGGCTCCAGGCCAACGATTCCGAGCAGGGTTCTAAGGATGGATGGTTGGGTAACCCACCTCGCATTCCAATTGTCTCCAAGCAACAAGACAGGTTAGATCTGCTGGATGTGGGGGGCAACCGAGGAGGCTGAGTTGAAATGGACTCTCCTGTGGATGTGTCCTAATATGTTTTTGTGTCTATGGAGACCTTGGAATGAAGCGGTGGCCCTGGGGCCCTGAAGAGTTCTCCTAAACAGAGGCTTTGACACATCTCCAACGTGCATGTTTCCCATGTGGAGATGAGATTTGTTCTGATGGGTGAGTCAAGAAACAGCCATATGCTGGTATTGAAATCCAGGCCTCTGAGGAGAGTTTCCTGGAAACCAAAGCAATGGATCCGATTAGTGCCTAGGGGCCTGTTCGTTCCTTTTTACCTCTGGGGACATCAGTCTACGGGTCTGAGTGCAGGTAGGTGCTCAGATGGGCTCAGATTGCCCCTGTTTGTCCTGGGAAGCCACAACTCTTGGGATGGCCTCAGGGAATTTGGAGGTTATCCTACTAGTAGGTTTGTGGCCATTGGAATGGGCACATACAATTCCCTTGGAGAGGGCAAGTACAGTCCTCAGGTTTGGCTCCAGGGCCCTGAGCCTGTAGGGTGTGTAGGCCAGAGCTGTTTGGACAGTTGTCTGAAAACACAAACTCGGCTTATGTTTTGGGTCATAGGTATGGCAGGACTGATCTACAGACCATGAGGAGAACACTTCTGGATATGAAAAAAGGGCGAGTGTGAGGCTCTTGCTCAAGTTTTTGTCTCTGGATATCGTGTCACACATGGTCGTAAAATTGCCGGGTGACTTCATGGGAAATGGACGAGTCTTACTCTCTGGGGGTTCGGTCCCGCCAAAGAGTTTGGGGTCATTCTGGGGATGGAAGAAGTCCGTTTTTTTGTTGTTGTTGTCGATTTGTTTCATTTTGTTTTTCAACCTCAGATGTCCCACCAAATGAGGGATTCCAGAGTAGAGCCCTGGGGTGGGGCGACTGGACAACCAGAAATCTGGTTAAAAATTGGGGACTAGGGACATGTCAAGCCCATTATGACATCTAATGGTCCAGCCACTGAGAGGACTTACTAGAGGACAGGACTCACGCTGAGGTCACAATGCCTGTTTATGCTCTCGTCGCACTCAAGAATGGGCGGGGCCTCAGGGTGAATGCTGTTTTCTCCTACACTGAACGTTGGACAACATGCCAACCACAAGTTTTCTTGCCATGCGTCAGGAAGAGTTCTGATTTCTGCATCACAGTCACCCGTGGGCAGTGATTGGAGATAAAGTCTAGGTTCTAAAGCCTGAAAACTGAGGTAGGGAAGAGATGATGACCTAAGGCCAGGGCGGGTCTGATGTACTCAGGGTGCGGTCAGCTGTCTGGGTGTTGGTCAGCAGGTCCGGGCTCAGGTTGTGTCAGACAGTGCATTAGTGCCCAGGTTAGACTATATAATTTGGGTACATTCGAGTGCCGTGTAGGTTTATCTTCATTTAAGCTGCCTGGTCAGCTCATTAGGCAATATATTTTTTCTAGAGGGCAGGCAGAGTGCTTCATTGTCGGTCCGGAATTGCCAAACATGAGGGCTTCGGGGCCAGGAGAGTGAGGACGGAAGTCTGAGAACACAAGCTAGACTTCGGATTCAGGGTGAGGGCTTGGCAGGTACCCCCTGCAGATCTGAACCAATATCTCATGCATCTGAAGACAGGGCGAGGATCCGAGGTTGGCTCAGGTTGGAGTTTCTGTGCATGACGGCCCCTTCATGAAGGGCGCGGAATCTCGAGGCCATGGAGGTTTTCCACGTTGGGAGATGTGGGATGCCCCCTTCAAGGATTCCTTCTGCGGGACAATTGAGACCTGTTGGACAGCTCCAGGACATCCCATATGGAATGACACCAGAGCACCGTTCGAGGATGGATGCCTGGGAAGTCCGCCTCGCCTTCCAATTGTCTCCTAGCAACAAGACAGTTTAGAACTAATGGATCTGCGGGACCAACCGGGGTGGCTGAGTTGAAATGCACTTTCCAGAGGATGGGTCCTAATGTGTGTTTGTGTCCATGAGGGCCTTGGAATGGGGAAGTGGCACCGGGACCCTGAAGTATTCTCCTAAGCTTTGGCATAGCTCCCATGCACAAGTTTCCTTGTGGAGACGAGATTTGTTCTGATGGGTGCCTCAGGAAATCCCCTCTGCTGGTTTTGGAATCAAGGCTTTTGAGGAGACATGCCTGTAAACCAAAGCAATGGATCCGATAATGGCCTCGGGTCCTGTCTGGTTCAATCTTCTTGGTATGAGTGGAGGTAGATGAGTGGAGGTAGATGCTCAGCTGGTATCAACCGCCCTTTTTTGTCCCGGGCGACCTACACTATTGGGATGGCCTCAGGGACTTTGGAGGGTTCTCCTAATTTGTACGATTTTTGACAATGGAATGGGCAGAATTCCCATGGATTGGGTGGGGGCAGTCCTAATGTGTGGCTCCAGGGGCCCCAGCCTGGAGGGAGTGTGGCCCAGGACTTTGAGGACAGAAGACTGAAAACACAAACTCAGCTTAAGTTTGGGGACGTAGGTATGGCACGCCCGATCTACAAACCATGAGACGAACTCTTCAGGATATGAAGAATGAGCGAGTCTGAGTCGCAAGCTCAGGCTTTTGTCTCTGGATTTTGTTTCAGCGATGGCCGTGGAATGTTGGGGAGGTCTCATGGGCCATGGACGAATCTTCCTCTCTGTGGATTTGGCCCGATCCCAATTGTTTTTCGTCAATCTGTGGGATGGGAGGACTCCTTTCAGGTTTGTTACCTCTGGTGTCCCACCAAAAGAGGAATTCCATAGCAGAGCCCTGGGGAAGAGTGAAGGGACACCCCGAACTATGGTTAAAATTTGGGGCCTAGGGGCATGGCAAGCCCAATATGCTGTCTCTTCATATAGGCCCTGAGAGGCCTTACCTGAGGACTGGGCTCAGGCTGAGGGTCACAATGTGTGTTTGTGACCAATGTGGCCCGCAAGCATGGGCTGGGCCTCATGGGCCACGCTTGTTTCAACTACACTGAACGTTGGACCACATGCCAAGCACAAGGTTTCCTGCCATGGGGAAAGAGTTCTGATTTCTGCATCATTTTCAACCCTGGGCAGTGGTTGGAGATAAGGTCTAGGTTCTGGAGCCTGAAAACCGCAGTTGGGAAGAGATGACGACCTAAGGCCATGGCGGGTCCGATGTGCTCAGTGTGCGGCCAGCTGTCTGGGTGGGACCAGGAGGTCCAGGCTCAGGCTGGGTCAGAAGGGGAAATAGTGCCCAGGTCAGCCTATATGTTTGGGGTACAGCCGATTGGCGTGCAGGTTGATCCTCATTGGGGATTCGGGGTAGACCTGAGGGCAATGTTTTACTTCGGTAGGGCAGGCAGAGTGCGGCATTGTAGTTCTGGATTGCCAAACTGGAGGGCTTGTGGGCCAGTAGTCCGAGGACAGAGTCTGAGAACCCAAGCTAGGCCTAGGTTTCTGGGTGAGGATATGGCAGGCACAATCTACAGACCTCAATAGAGATCTCGTGCATCTGAAGTCAGGGCAAGGATCAGACGATCGCTCAGGTTGGACTTTCTGCCCTGATGGCCCTTTCTTGAAGGGGGTTGGATCACGAGGACATGGGGGTTTTCCCACGATGGGAGTTGTGAGAAGCTCCAAACTGCAAAGATTCTTCTGCAGGACAATTGAGACCTGTTGGTTGGCTCCAGGCCAACGATTCCGAGCAGGGTTCTAAGGATGGATGGCTGGGTAGCCCACCTCGCATTCCAATTGTCTCCAAGCAACAAGACAGGTTAGATCTGCTGGATGTGGGGGGCAACCGAGGAGGCTGAGTTGAAATGGACTCTCCTGTGGATGTGTCCTAATATGTTTTTGTGTCTATGGAGACCTTGGAATGAAGCGGTGGCCCTGGGGCCCTGAAGGGTTCTCCTAAACAGAGGCTTTGACACAGCTCCAACGTGCAGGTTTCCCAAGTATAGATGAGATTTGTTCTGATGGGTGAGTCAAGAAACATTCATATGCTGGTATTGAAATCCAGGCCTCTGAGGAGAGTTTCCTGGAAACCAAAGCAATGGATCCGATTAGTGCCTAGGGGCCTGTTCGTTCCTTTTTACCTCTGGGGACATCAGTCTACGGGTCTGAGTGCAGGTAGGTGCTCAGATGGGCTCAGATTGCCCCCTGTTTGTCCTGGGAAGCCACAACTATTGGGATGGCCTCAGGGACTTTGGAGGTTATCCTACTAGTAGGGTTGTGGCCATTGGAATGGGCACATACAATTCCCTTGGAGAGGGCAAGTACAGTCCTCAGGTTTGGCTCCAGGGCCCTGAGCCTGTAGGGTGTGTAGTCCAGAGCTCTTTGGACAGTTGTCTGAAAACACAAACTCGGCTTATGTTTTGGGTCATAGGTATGGCAGGACTGATCTACAGACCATGAGGAGAACACTTCGGGATATGAAAAAAGGGCGAGTGTGAGGCTCTTGCTCAAGTTTTTGTCTCTGGATATCGTGTCACTCATGGTCGTGAAATTGCCGGGTGACTTCATGGGAAATGGACGAGTCTTACTCTCTGGGGGTTCGGTCCCGTCCAAAGAGTTTGCGGTCATTCTGGGGATGGAAGAAGTCCGTTTTTTTGTTGTTGTTGTCGATTTGTTTCATTTTGTTTTTCAACCTCAGATGTCCCACCAAATGAGGGATTCCAGAGTAGAGCCCTGGGGTGGGGCGACTGGACAACCAGAAATCTGGTTAAAAATTGGGGACTAGGGACATGTCAAGCCCATTATGACATCTAATGGTCCAGCCACTGAGAGGACTTACTAGAGGACAGGACTCACGCTGAGGTCACAATGCGTGTTTATGCTCTCGTCGCACTCAAGAATGGGCGGGGCCTCAGGGTGAATGCTGTTTTCTCCTACACTGAACGTTGGACAACATGCCAACCACAAGGTTTCTTGCCATGCGTCAGGAAGAGTTCTGATTTCTGCATCACAGTCACCCGTGGGCAGTGATTGGAGATAAAGTCTAGGTTCTGAAGCCTGAAAACTGAGGTAGGGAAGAGATGATGACCTAAGGCCAGGGCGGGTCTGATGTGCTCAGGGTGCGGTCAGCTGTCTGGGTGTTGGTCAGCAGGTCCGGGCTGAGGTTGTGTCAGACAGTGCATTAGTGCCCAGGTTAGACTATATAATTTGGGTACATTCAAGTGCCGTGTAGGTTTATCTTCATTTAAGCTGCCTGGTCAGCTCATTAGGCAATATATTTTTTCTAGAGGGCAGGCAGAGTGCTTCATTGTCGGTCCGGAATTGCCAAACATGAGGGCTTCGGGGCCAGGAGAGTGAGGACGGAAGTCTGAGAACACAAGCTAGACTTCGGATTCAGGGTGAGAGCACGGCAGGTACCCCCTGCAGATCTGAACCAATATCTCATGCATCTGAAGTCAGGGCGAAGATCTGTCGTTGGCTCAGGTTGGAGTTTCTGTGCATGACGGCCCCTTCATGAAGGGAGCGGAATCTCGAGGCCATGGAGGTTTTCCACGTTGGGAGATGTGGGATGCCCCCTTCAAGGATTCCTTCTGCGGGACAATTGAGACCTGTTGGACAGCTCCAGGACATCCCATATGGAATGACTCCAGAGAACCCTTCGAGGATGGATGCCTGGGAAGTCCGCCTCGCCTTCCAATTGTCTCCTATCAACAAGACAGTTTAGATCTAATGGATCTGCAGGAGCAACTGGGTGGCTGAGTTGAAATGCACTTTCCAGAGGATGGGTCCTAATGTGTGTTTGTGTCCATGAGGGCCTTGGAATGGGGAGGTGGCACCGGGACCCTGAAGTATTCTCCTAAGCTTTGGCATAGCTCCCATGCACAAGTTTCCTTGTGGAGACGAGATTTGTTCTGATGGGTGCCTCAGGAAATCCTTTCTGCTGGTATTGGAATCCAGGCTTTTGAGGAGACATGCCTGTAAACCAAAGCAATGGATCCGATAATGGCCTCGGGTCCTGTCTGGTTTAATCTTCTTGGTATGAGTGGAGGTAGATGAGTGGAGGTAGATGCTCAGCTGGAATCAACCGCCCTTTTTTGTCCCGGGCGACCTACACTATTGGGATGGCCTCAGGGACTTTGGAGGGTTCTCCTAATTTGTACGATTTTTGACAATGGAATGGGCAGAATTCCCATGGATTGGTGGGGGCAGTCCTAATGTGTGGCTCCAGGGGCCCCAGCCTGGAGGGAGTGTGGCCCAGGACTTTGAGGACAGAAGACTGAAAACACAAATCAGCTTAAGTTTGGGGACGTAGGTATGGCACGCCCGATCTACAAACCATGAGAAGAACTCTTCAGGATATGAAGAATGAGCGAGTCTGAGTCGCTTGCTCAGGCTTTTGTCTCTGGATTTTGTTTCAGCGATGGCCGTGGAATGTTGGGGATGTCTATGGGCCATGGACGAATCTTACTCTCTGTGGATTTGGCCCGATTCCAATTGTTTTTCATCAATCTGTGGGATGGGAGGACTCCTTTCAGGTTTGTTACCTCTGGTGTCCCACCAAAAGAGGAATTCCAAAGCCGAGCCCTGGGGAAGAGTGAAGGGACACCCCGAACGATGGTTAAAAATTGGGGCCTAGGGGCATGGCAAGCCCAATATGCTGTCTCTTCATATAGGCCCTGAGAGGATTTACCTGAGGACTGGGCTCAGGCTGAGGGTCACAATGTGTGTTTGTGACCAATGTGGCCCGCAAGCATGGGCTAGGCCTCATGGGCCACGCTTGTTTCAACTACACTGAACGTTGGACAACATGCCAACCACAAGGTTTCTTGCCATGGGGAAAGAGTTCTGATTTCTGCTTCATTTTCAACCCTGGGCAGTGGTTGGAGATAAGGTCTAGGTTCTGGAGCCTGAAAACCGCAGTTGGGAAGAGATGACGACCTAAGGCCATGGCGGGTCCGATGTGCTCAGTGTGCGGCCAGCTGTCTGGGTGGGACCAGGAGGTCCAGGCTCAGGCTGGGTCAGAAGGGGAAATAGTGCCCAGGTCAGCCTATATGTTTGGGGTACAGCCGAATGGCGTGCAGGTTGATCCTCATTTGGGGTTTCGAGGTAGCCCTGAGGGCAATGTGTTACTTCTGTAGGGCAGGCAGAGTGCGGCATTGTAGTTCTGGATTGCCCAACTGGAGGGATGGGGGCCAGTAGTCTGAGGACGGAATCTGAGAACCCAAGCTAGGCCTAGGTTTCTGGGTGAGGATATGGCAGGCACAATCTACAGACCTCAATAGAGATCTCGTGCATCTGAAGTCAGGGCAAGGATCAGACGATCGCTCAGGTTGGACTTTCTGCCCTGATGGCCCTTTCTTGAAGGGGGTTGGATCACGAGGACATGGGGGTTTTCCCACGATGGGAGTTGTGAGAAGCTCCAAACTGCAAAGATTCTTCTTCAGGACAATTGAGACCTGTTGGTTGGCTCCAGGCCAACGATTCCGAGCAGGGTTCTAAGGATGGATGGCTGGGTAGCACACCTCGCATTCCAATTGTCTCCAAGCAACAAGACAGGTTAGATCTGCTGGATGTGGGGGGCAACCGAGGAGGCTGAGTTGAAATGGACTCTCCTGTGGATGTGTCCTAATATGTTTTTGTGTCTATGGAGACCTTGGAATGAAGCGGTGGCCCTGGGGCCCTGAAGGGTTCTCCTAAACAGAGGCTTTGACACAGCTCCAACGTGCATGTTTCCCATGTGTAGATGAGATTTGTTCTGATGGGTGAGTCAAGAAACAGCCATATGCTGGTATTGAAATCCAGGCCTCTGAGGAGAAATGCCTGGAAACCAAAGCAATGGATCCGATTAGTGCCTAGGGGCCTGTTCGTTCCTTTTTACCTCTGGGGACATCAGTCTACGGGTCTGAGGGCAGGTAGGTTCTCAGATGGGCTCAGATTGCCCCTGTTTGTCCTGGGAAGCCACAACTCTTGGGATGGCCTCAGGGACTTTGGAGGTTATCCTATTAATAGGGTCGTGGCCATTGGAATGGGCACATACAATTCCCTTGGAGAGGGCAAGTACAGTCCTCAGGTTTGGCTCCAGGGCCCTGAGCCTGTAGGGTGTGTAGGCCAGAGCTGTTTGGACAGTTGTCTGAAAACACAAACTCGGCTTATGTTTTGGGTCATAGGTATGGCAGGACTGATCTACAGAACATGAGGAGAACACTTCGGGATAGGAAAAAAGGGCGCGTGTGAGGCTCTTGCTCAAGTTTTTGTCTCTGGATATCGTGTCACTCATGGTCGTGAAATTGCCGGGTGACTTCATGGGAAATGGACGAGTCTTACTCTCTGGGGGTTCGGTCCATCCAAAGAGTTTGGGGTCATTCTGGGGATGGAAGAAGTCCGTTTTTTTGTTGTTTTTGTCGATTTGTTTCATTTTGTTTTTCAACCTCAGATATCCCACCTAATGAGGGTTTCCAGAGTAGAGCCCTGGGGTGGGGCGACTGGACAACCTGAAATCTGGTTAAAAATTGGGGAATAGGGACATGTCAAGCCCATTATGACATCTAATGGTCCAGCCACTGAGAGGACTTACTAGAGGACAGGACTCACGCTGAGGTCACAATGCGTGTTTATGCTCTCGTCGCATTCAAGAATGTGCGGGGCCTCAGGGTGAATGCTGTTTTTTCCTATACTGAACGTTGGACAACATGCCAACCACAAGGTTTCTTGCCATGGGTCAGGAAGAGTTCTGATTTCTGCATCACAGTCACCCGTATGCAGTGATTGGAGAGCAGGTCTAGGTTCTGAAGCCTGAAAACTGAGGTAGGGAAGAGATGATGACCTAAGGCCAGGGCGGGTCTGATGTGCTCAGGGTGCGGTCAGCTGTCTGGGTGTTGGTCAGCAGGTCCGGGCTGAGGTTGTGTCAGACAGTGCATTAGTGCCGAGGTTAGACTATATAATTTGGGTACTTTCGAGTGCCGTGTAGGTTTATCTTCATTTAAGCTGCCTGGTCAGCTCATTAGGCAATATATTTTTTCTAGAGGGCAGGCAGAGTGCTTCATTGTCGGTCCGGAATTGCCAAACTTGAGGGTTTCGGGGCCAGGAGAGTGAGGACTGAAGTCTGAGAACACAAGCTAGACTTCGGATTCAGGGTGAGAGCACGGCAGGTACCCCCTGCAGATCTGAACCAATATCTCATGCATCTGAAGTCAGGGCGAAGATCTGTCGTTGGCTCAGGTTGGAGTTTCTGTGCATGACGGCCCCTTCATGAAGGGAGCGGAATCTCGAGGCCATGGAGGTTTTCCACGTTGGGAGATGTGGGATGCCCCCTTCAAGGATTCCTTCTGCGGGACAATTGAGATCTGTTGGACAGCTCCAGGACATTCCATATGGAATGACTCCAGAGCACCGTTCGAGGATGGATGCCTGCGAAGTCCGCATTGCCTTCCAATTGTCTCCTAGCAACAAGAGAGTTTAGATCTAATGGATCTGCGGGAGCAACCGGGGTGGCTGAGTTGAAATGCACTTTCCAGAGGATGGGTCCTAATGTGTGTTTGTGTCCATGAGGGCCTTGGAATGGGGAGGTGGCACCGGGACCCTGAAGTATTCTCCTAAGCGTTGGCATAGCTCCCATGCCCAAGTTTCCTTATGGAGACGAGATTTGTTCTGATGGGTGCCTCAGGAAATCCCCTCTGCTGGTATTGCAATTCAGGCTTTTGAGGAGACATGCCTGTAAACCAAAGCAATGGATCCGATAATGGCCTCGGGTCCTGTTTGGTTCAATCTTCTTGGTATGAATGGAGGTAGATGAGTGGAGGTCGATGCTCAGCCGGTATCAAACGCCCTTTTTTGTCCCGGGCGACCTACACTATTGGGATGGCCTCAGGGACTTTGGAGGGTTCTCCTAATTTGTACGATTTTTGACAATGGAATGGGCAGAATTCCCATGGATTGGGTGGGGGCAGTCCTAATGTGTGGCTCCAGGGGCCCCAGCCTGGAGGGAGTGTGGCCCAGGACTTTGAAGACAGAAGACTGAAAACACAAACTCAGCTTAAGTATTGGGACGTAGGTATGGCACGCCCGATCTACAAACCATGAGAAGAACTCTTCAGGATATGAAGAATGGGCGAGTCTGAGGCGCTTGCTCAGGCTTTTGTCTCTGGATTTTGTTTCAGCGATGGCCGTGGAATTTTGGGGAGGTCTCATGGGCCATGGACGAATCTTCCTCTCTGTGGATTTGGCCCGATCCCAATTGTTTTTCGTCAATCTGTGGGATGGGAGGACTCCTTTCAGGTTTGTTACCTCTGGTGTCCCACCAAAGAGGAATTCCAAAGCAGAGCCCTGGGGAAGAGTGAAGGGACACCCCGAACGATGGTTAAAAATTGGGGCCTAGGGGCATGGCAAGCCCAATATGCTGTCTCTTCATATAGGCCCTGAGAGGCATTACCTGAGGACTGGGCTCAGGCTGAGGGTCACAATGTGTGTTTGTGAACAATGTGGCCCGCAACATGGGCTGGGCCTCATGGGCCACGCTTGTTTCAACTACACTGAACGTTGGACAACATGCCAAGCACAAGGTTTCTTGCCATGGGGAAAGAGATCTGATTTCTGCATCATTTTCAACCCTGGGCAGTGGTTGGAGATAAGGTCTAGGTTCTGGAGCCTGAAAACCGCAGTTGGGAAGAGATGACGACCTAAGGCCATGGCGGGTCCGATGTGCTCAGTGTGCGGCCAGCTGTCTGGGTGGGACCAGGAGGTCCAGGCTCAGGCTGGGTCAGAAGGGGAAATAGTGCCCAGGTCAGCCTATATGTTTGGGGTACAGCCGAATGGCGTGCAGGTTGATCCTCATTTGGGGTTTCGGGGTAGCCCTGAGGGCAATGTTTTACTTCTGTAGGGCAGGCAGAGTGCGGCATTGTAGTTCTGGATTGCCAAAGTGGAGGGCTTGTGGGCCAGTAGTCTGAGGACGGAGTCTGAGAACCCAAGCTAGGCCTAGGTTTCTGGGTGAGGATATGGCAGGCACAATCTACACACCTCAATCGAGATCTCGTGCATCTAAAGTCAGGGCAAGGATCAGACGATCGCTCAGGTTGGACTTTCTGCCCTGATGGCTCTTTCTTGAAGGGGGTTGGATCACGAGGACATGGGGGTTTTCCCACGATGGGAGTTGTGAGAAGCTCCAAACTGCAAAGATTCTTCTGCAGGACAATTGAGACCTGTTGGTTGGCTCCAGGCCAACGATTCCGAGCAGGGTTCTAAGGATGGATGGCTGGGTAGCCCACCTCGCATTCCAATGGTCTCCAAGCAACAAGACAGGTTAGATCTGCTGGATATGGGGGGCAACCGAGGAGGCTGAGTTGAAATGGACTCTCCTGTGGATGTGTCCTAATATGTTTTTGTGTCTATGGAGACCTTGGAATGAAGCGGTGGCCCTGGGGCCCTGAAGGGTTCTCCTAAACAGAGGCTTTGACACAGCTCCAACGTGCATGTTTCCCATGTGTAGATGAGATTTGTTCTGATGGGTGAGTCAAGAAACAGCCATATGCTGGTATTGAAATCCAGGCCTCTGAGGAGAGATGCCTGGAAACCAAAGCAAAGGATCCGATTAGTGCCTAGGGGCCTGTTCGTTCCTTTTTACCTCTGGGGACATCAGTCTACGGGACTGAGTGCAGGTAGGTGCTCAGATGGGCTCAGATTGCCCCTGTTTGTCCTGGGAAGCCACAACTATTGGGATGGCCTCAGGGACTTTGGAGGTTATCCTACTAGTAGGGTTGTGGCCATTGGAATGGGCACATACAATTCCCTTGGAGAGGGCAAGTACAGTCCTCAGGTTTGGCTCCAGGGCCCTGAGCCTGTAGGGTGTGTAGGCCAGAGCTGTTTGGACAGTTGTCTGAAAACACAAACTCGGCTTATGTTTTGGGTCGTAGGTATGGCAGGACTGATCTACAGACCATGAGGAGAACACATCGGGATATGAAAACAGGACGAGTGTGAGGCTCTTGCTCAAGTTTTTGTCTCTGGATATCGTGTCACTCATGGTCGTGAAATTGCCGGGTGACTTCATGGGAAATGGACGAGTCTTACTCTCTGGGGGTTCGGTCCAGTCCAAAGAGTTTGGGGTCATTCTGGGGATGGAAGATGTCCGTTTTTTTGTTGTTGTTGTCGATTTGTTTCATTTTGTTTTTAAACCTCAGATGTCCCACCAAATGAGGGATTCCAGAGTAGAGCCCTGGGGTGGGGCGACTGGACAACCAGAAATCTGGTTAAAAATTGGGGAATAGGGACATGTCAAGCCCATTATGACATCTAATGGTCCAGCCACTGAGAGGACTTACTAGAGGACAGGACTCACGCTGAGGTCACAATGCGTGTTTATGCTCTCCTCGCACTCAAAAATGGGCGGGGCCTCAGGGTGAATGCTGGATTCTCCTACACTGAACGTTGGACAACATGCCAACCACAAGGTTTCTTGCCATGGGTCAGGAAGAGTTCCGATTTCTGCATCACAGTCACCCGTGGGCAGTAATTGGAGATAAGGTCTAGGTTCTGAAGCCTGAAAACTGAGGTAGGGAAGAGATGATGACCTAAGGCCATGGCGGGTCTGATGTGCTCAGCGTGCGGTCAGCTGTCTGGGTGTTGGTCAGCAGGTCCGGGCTCAGATTGTGTCAGACAGTGCATTAGTGCCCAGGTTAGACTATGTAATTTGGGTACATTCGAGTGCCGTGTAGGTTTATCCTCATTTAAGCTGCCTGGGCGGCTCATGAGGCACTAATTTTTTTTCTAGAGGGCAGGCAGAGTGCTTCATTGTCGGTCCGGAATTGCCAAACTTGAGGGCTTCGGGGCCAGGAGAGTGAGGACGGAAGTCTGAGAACACAAGCTAGACTTCGGATTCAGGGTGAGGGCAGGCATGTACCCCCTTCAGATCTGAACAAATATCTCATGCATCTGAAGTCAGGGCGAGGATCCGACGTTGGCTCAGGTTCGCGTTTCTGTGCATGACGGCCCCTTCATGAAGGGAGCGGAATCTCGAGGTCATGGAGGTTTTCCACGTTGGGACATGTGGGAAGCCCCCTTCAAGGATTCCTCCTGCGGGACAATTGAGACCTGTTGGACAGCTCCAGGACATCCCATATGGAATGACTCCAGAGCACTGTTCGAGGATGGATGCCTGGGAAGTCTGCCTCGCCTTCCAATTGTCTCCTAGCAACAAGACAATTTAGATCTAATGGATCTGCGGGAGCAACCGGGGTGGCTGAGTTGAAATGCACTTTCCAGAGGGTGGGTCCTAATGTGTGTTTGTGTCCATGAGGGCCTTGGAATGGGGAAGTGGCACCGGGATCCTGAAGTATTCTCCTAAGCTTTGGCATAGCTCCCATGCACAAGTTTCCTTGTGGAGACGAGATTTGTTCTGATGGGTGCCTCAGGAAATCCCCTCTGCTGGTTTTGGAATCAAGGCTTTTGAGGAGACATGCCTGTAAACCAAAGCAATGGATCCGATAATGGCCTTGGGTCCTGTCTGGTTCAATCTTCTTGGTATGAGTGGAGGTAGATGAGTGGAGGTAGATGCTCAGCTGGTATCAACCGCCCTTTTTTGTCCCGGGCGACCTACACTATTGGGATGGCCTCAGGGACTTTGGAGGGTTCTCCTAATTTGTACGATTTTTGACAATGGAATGGGCAGAATTCCCATGGGTTGGGTGGGGGCACTCCTAATGTGTGGCTCCAGGGGCCCCAGCCTGGAGGGAGTGTGGCCCAGTTCTTTGAGGACAGAAGACTGAAAACACAAACTCAGCTTAAGTTTGGGGACGTAGGTATGGCACGCCCGATCTACAAACCATGAGAAGAACTCTTCAGGATATGAAGAATGAGCGAGTCTGAGTCGCTTGCTCAGGCTTTTGTCTCTGGATTTTGTTTCAGCGATGGCCGTGGAATGTTGGGGAGGTCTCATGGGCCATGGACGAATCTTCCTCTCTGTGGATTTGGCCCGATCCCAATTGTTTTTCGTCAATCTGTGGGATGGGAGGACTCCTTTCAGGTTTGTTACCTCTGGTGTCCCACCAAAAGAGGAATTCCAAAGCAGAGCCCTGGGGAAGAGTGAAGGGACACCCCGAACTATGGTTAAAAATTGGGGCCTAGGGGCATGGCAAGCCCAATATGCTGTCTCTTCATATAGGCCCTGAGAGGCCTTACCTGAGGACTGGGCTCAGGCTGAGGGTCACAATTTGTGTTTGTGACCAATGTGGCCCGCAAGCATGGGCTGGGCCTCATGGGCCACGCTTGTTTCAACTACACTGAACGTTGGACAACATGCCAAGCACAAGGTTTCTTGCCATGGGGAAAGAGTTCTGATTTCTGCATCATTTTCAACCCTGGGCAGTGGTTGGAGATAAGGTCTAGGTTCTGGAGCCTGAAAACCGCAGTTGGGAAGAGATGACGACCTAAGGCCATGGCGGGTCCGATGTGCTCAGTGTGCGGCCAGCTGTCTGGGTGGGACCAGGAGGTCCAGGCTCAGGCTGGGTCAGAAGGGGAAATAGTGCCCAGGTCAGCCTATATGTTTGGGGTACAGCCATTTGGCGTGCAGGTTGATCCTCATTTGGGGTTTCGGGGTAGCCCTGAGGGCAATGATTTACTTCTGTAGGGCAGGCAGAGTGCGGCATTGTAGTTCTGGATTGCCCAACTGGAGGGCTTGTGGGCCAGTAGTCTGAGGACGGAGTCTGAGAACCCAAGCTAGGCCTAGGTTTCTGGGTGAGGATATGGCAGGCACAATCTACAGACCTCAATAGAGATCTCGTGCATCTGAAATCAGGGCAAGGATCAGACGATCGCTCAGGTTGGACTTTCTGCCCTGATGGCCCTTTCTTGAAGGGGGTTGGATCACGAGGACATGGGGGTTTTCCCACCATGGGAGTTGTGAGAAGCTCCAAACTGCAAAGATTCTTCTGCAGGACAATTGAGACCTGTTGGTTGGCTCCAGGCCAACGATTCCGAGCAGGGTTCTAAGGATGGATGGCTGGGTAGCCCACCTCGAATTCCAATTGTCTCCAAGCAACAAGACAGGTTAGATCTGCTGGATGTGGGGGGCAACCGAGGAGGCTGAGTTGAAATGGACTCTCCTGTGGATGTGTCCTAATATGTTTTTGTGTCTATGGAGACTTTGGAATGAAGCGGTGGCCCTGGGGCCCTGAAGGGTTCTCCTAAACAGAGGCTTTGACACAGCTCCAACGTGCAGGTTTCCCAAGTGTAGATGAGATTTGTTCTGATGGGTGAGTCAAGAAACATTCATATGCTGGTATTGAAATCCAGGCCTCTGAGGAGAGTTTCCTGGAAACCAAAGCAATGGATCCGATTAGTGCCTAGGGGCCTGTTAGTTCCTTTTTACCTCTGGTTACATCATTCTACGGGTCTGAGTGCAGGTAGGTGCTCAGATGGGCTCAGATTGCCCCCTGTTTGTCCTGGGAAGCCACAACTATTGGGATGGCCTCAGGGACTTTGGAGGTTATCCTATTAGTAGGGTTGTGGCCATTGGAATGGGCACATACAATTCCCTTGGAGAGGGCAAGTACAGTCCTCAGGTTTGGCTCCAGGGCCCTGAGCCTGTAGGTTGTGTAGGCCAGAGCTGTTTGGACAGTTGTCTGAAAACACAAACTCGGCTTATGTTTTGGGTCATAGGTATGGCAGGACTGATCTACAGACCATGAGGAGAACACTTCGGGATATGAAAAAAGGGCGAGTGTGAGGCTCTTGCTCAAGTTTTTGTCTCTGGATATCGTGTCACTCATGGTCGTGAAATTGCCGGGTGACTTCATGGGAAATGGACGAGTCTTACTCTCTGGTGGTTTGGCCCCGTCCAAAGAGTTTTGGGTCATTCTCTGGGCTGGAAGAAGTCCGTATTTGTTGTTGTTGTTGTTGTTTTCTTTTTTAACCTCATGTGTCCCACCAAATGAGGGATTCCAGAGCAGAGCCCTGGGGAGGGCCGACTGGACAATCAGAAATCTGGTTAAATATTGGGGCCTAGGGACATGTCAAGCCCATTATGACATCTAATGGTCCAGCCACTAAGAGGACTTACTAGAGGACAGGACTCATGCTGAGGGTCACAATGCGTGTGTATGCCCTCGTCGCACTCAAGAATGGGCGTGGCCTCACTGTGAATGCTGGTTTCTCCTACACTGAACGTTGGACAACGTGCCAACCACACGGGTTCTTGCCATGGGTAAGGAGTTCTGATTTCTGCATCACACTCACCCCTGGGCAGTGATTGGAGATAAGGTCTCGGTTCTGAAGCCTGAAAACTGAGGTACAGAAGAGAGGATACCTAAGGCCATGGCGGGTTTTATGTGCTCAGTGTGCGGTCAGCTTTCTCGGTGTTGGTCAGGAGGTCCGGGCTCAGGTTGTATTCGACAGTGCATTAGTGCCCAGGTTAGACTATGTAATTTGGGTAAAGTCGAGTGCTGTGTAGGTTTATCCTCATTTAAGGTGCCTGGGCGGCTCATGAGGCACTAATTTTTTTTCTAGAGGGCAGGCAGAGTGCTGCATTGTGGGTCCGGAATTGCCAAACTTGAGGGCTTCGGGGCCAGGAGTGTGAGGACGGAAGTGTGAGAAGACAAGGTAGACTTGGGTTTCAGGGCGAGGGCACGGCAGATACCCCCTGCAGATCTGAACCAATATCTCATGCATCTGAAGTCAGGGCGAGGATCAGACGTTGGCCCAGGTTGGAGTTTCTGTGCATGACGGTCGCTTCATGAAGGGAGCGGAATCTCGGGGCCATTGAGGTTTCCCCACGTTGGGAGTTGTGGGATGCCCCCTTCAAGGATTCCTTCTGCGGGACAATTGAGACCTGTTGGACAGCTCCAGGACATCCCATATGGAATGACTCCAGAGCACCGTTCGCGGATGGATGCCTGGGAAGCCCGCCTCCCATTCCATTTGTCTCCTAGCAACAAGACAGTTTAGAGTTGATGGCTCTGCCGGAGCAACCAGGGTGGCTGAGTTGAAATGGGCTTTCCTGAGGATGGGTCCTAATGTGTTTTTGTGTCCATGAGGGCCTTGGAATGGGGCGGTGGCACCGGGACCCTGAAGTACTCTCCTAAACTTTGGACATGGCTCCCATGCACAGGTTTCCTTGTGGAGACGAGATGTGTTCTGATGGGTGCCTCAGGAAAACCCCTATGCTCGTATTGGAATCAGGCTTTTGAGGACACATGCCCGTAACACAAAGCAATGGATCTTAATATGCCCTAGGGTCCTGTCTGGTTCAATCTTCTTCTCTAGGGACATCCAACTATGGTATGAGTGGAGGTCGATTATCAGCTGGTGTCAGACAGCCCATGTTTGTTCCGGGCGACCTACACTATAGGGATGACCTCAGGGACTTTGGAGGTTTCTCCTAATTTGTACGATTTTGGACCATGGAATGGGCAGAATTCCCATGGATTGGTAGGCACAGTCCTAATGTGTGGCTCCAGGGGCCCAGCCTGGAGGGTGTGTGGCCCAAGACTTTGAGGACAGAAGTCTGAAAACACAAACTCAACTTAGGTTTGGGGACGTAGGTATGGCAGGCCCGATCTACAAACCATGAGAAAAACTCTTCAGGATATGAAGAAAGTGAAGTCTGAGGCCCTTGCTCAGGCTTTTGTCTCTGGATTTTGTATCAGTGATGGCCGTGGAATGTCGGGGAGGCCTCATGGGCCATGGACGAATCTTCCTCTCTGAGGATTTGGCTCGATTCCCAATTGCTTTTCGTCAATCTGTGGGATGGGAGTACTCCTTTCCGTTTTGTTACCTCAGGTGTCCCACCAAAAGAGGAATTCCAAAGCAAAGCCGTGGGGAAGACTGAAGGGACAACCCGAACTATGGTTAAAAATTGGGGCCTAGGGGCATGGCAAGCCCAATATGCTATCTCTTCATCCAGCCACTGAGTGGCCTTACTTGAGGACTGGGCTCAGCCTGAGGGTCACAATGTGTGTTTGTGACCAATGTGGTCTGCGAGCATGTGCGGGGCCTCATGGGCCTCACTGGTTTCAACTACACTGAACGTTGGACAGCATGCCAACCACAAGGTTTCTTGCCATGGGGAAGGAGTTCTGATTTCTGCATCACCTTCAACCCTGGTCAGTGATAGGAGATAAGGTCTAGGTTCTAAAACCTGAAAACAGAGGTTGGGAAGAGATGACGACCTAAGGCCATGGCGGCTCGTTGTGCTCAGTGTGCGGCCAGCTGTCTGGGAGGGGCCAGGGGGTCCAGGCTCAGGCTGTGTCAGAAAGGACATTAGTGCCCTGGTCAGCCTATGTATTGGGGGTATAGCCAAGGTCGGTGCAGGTTGATCCTCATTTGGGGTTACTGGGTAGCCCCAGAGGACAATGTTTTTCTTCTGGAGGGCAGGAAGAGTGCTGCATTGTAGTTCTGGATTGCCAAACTGGAGGGCTTGTGGGCCAGTAGTCTGACGACAAAAGTCTGAGAACACAAGCTAGGCTTAGGTTTCTGGGTGAGGCCATGGCAGGCACAATCTACAGACCTGAATCGAGATCTCGTTCATCTGAAGTCAGGGCGAGGATCAGACGATCGCTCAGGTTGGAGTTTCTGTCCCTGATGGCCCCTTCATGAATGGGGGGGGCATCACAAGGCCATGGGGGTTTTCCCACGATGAGAGTTATGAGAAGCTCCAAACAGCAGATAGTCTTCTGCAGGTCAATTGAGACCGTTGCTTGGCTCCAGGCCAATGATTCTGAGCAGGGTTCTAAGGAAGGATGGCTGCGTAGCACACCTCGCATTCCAATTGTCTCCTAGCAACAAGACAGTTTAGATCTCCTGGATCTGTGGGGAGCAACCGAGGACGCTGAGTTGAAATGGACACCCCTGCGGATGGGTCCTAATGTGCTTTTGTGTCTATGGAGACCTTGGAATGAAGCGGTGGCACTGGGGCCCTAAATGGTTCTCCTAAACAGAGGCTTTGACACAGCTCCAACGTGCAAGTTTCCCATGTGTAGATGAGATGTTTTCTGATGGGTGAGTCAAAGAACAGCGATATGCTGCTTTTGAAATCCAGGCCTCTGAGGAGAGATGCCTGGAAACCAAAGCAATGGATCTGATTAGTGCCTAGGGGCCTTTTCTTTCCTTTTTACCTCTGGGGACATCTGTCTATGGGTCTGAGTGCAGGTAGGTGCTCAGTTGGGCTCAGATTGTCCCTGGATCAGGGACTTTTGAGGTTTATCCTATTAGGAGGGTTGAGGCCATTGGAATGGGCACACACAATTCCCTTGGAGAGGCCAAGTACAGTCCTCAGGTTTGGCTCCAGGGGCCTGAGCCTGTAGGTTGTGTAGGCCAGGGCTGTTTGGACAGTTGTCTGAAAACACAAACTCGGCTTATGTTTCGGGTCATAGGTATGGCAGGACTGATCTACAGACCATGAGGAGAACTCTTTGGGATTTGAAAGAAGGGCGAGTGTGAGGCTCCTGCTCAAGTTTTTGTCTCTGGATATCGTGTCACTCATGGTCGTGGAATTTCTGGGTGACTTCATGGGAAATGGACGAGTCTTACTCTCTGTTGGTTTGGCCCCGTCCAAAGAGTTTGGGGTCATTCTGTGGGCTGGAAGAAGTCCGTTTTTGTTTTTGTTGTTGTTGTTTTCTTTTTTAACCTCAGGTGTCCCACCAAATGAGGGATTCCAGAGCAGAGCCCTGGGGAGGGGCGACTGGACAATCAGAAATCTGGTTAAAAATTGGGGCCTAGGGACATGTCAAGCCCATTATGACATCTAATGGTCCAGCCACTAAGAGGACTTACTAGAGGAGAGGACTCATGCTGAGGGTCACAATGCGTGTGTATGCCCTCGTCGCACTCAAGAATGGGCGGGGCCTCAGGGTGAATGCTGGATTCTCCTACACTGAACGTTGGAAAACGTGCCAACCACAAGGGTTCTTGCCATGGGTAAGGAGGAGTTCTGATTTCTGCATCACACTCACCCCTGGGCAGTGATTGGAGATAAGGTCTCGGTTCTGAAGCCTGAAAACTGAGGTAGGGAAGAGATGAGACCTAAGGCCATGGCGGGTTTTATGTGCTCAGTGTGCGGTCAGCTTTCTGGGTGTTGGTCAGGAGGTCCGGGCTCAGGTTGTATTCGACAGTGCATTAGTGCCCAGGTTAGATTATCTAATTTGGGTAAAGTCGAGTGCTGTGTAGGTTTATTCTCATTTAAGGTGCCTGGGCAGCTCATGAGGCACTAATTTTTTTTCTAGAGGGCAGGCAGAGTGCTGCATTGTGGGTCAGGAATTGCCAAACTTGAGGGTTTCGGGGCCAGGAGTGTGAGGACGGAAGTGTGAGAAGACAAGGCAGACTTGGGTTTCAGGGCGAGGGCACGGCAGGTACCCCCTGCAGATCTGAACCAATATCTCATGCATCTGAAGTCAGGGCGAGGATCAGACGTTGGCTCAGGTTGGAGTTTCTGTGCATGACGGCCGCTTCATGAAGGGAGCGGAATCTCGAGGCCATTGAGGTTTTCCCACGTTGGGAGTTGTGGGATGCCCCCTTCAAAGATTCCTTCTGCGGGACAATTGAGACCTGTTGGACAGCTCCAGGACATCCCACATGGAATGACTCCAGAGCACCGTTCGTGGATGGATGCCTGGGAAGCCCGCCTCCCATTCCAATTGTCTCCTAGCAACAAGACAGTTTAGAGTTGATGGCTCTGCCGGAGCAACC
Organism: Mustela nivalis; assembly: GCF_964662115.1. NCBI lineage: Eukaryota > Metazoa > Chordata > Mammalia > Carnivora > Mustelidae > Mustela > Mustela nivalis. The sequence goes on from NW_028135127.1 coordinate 101,706, forward strand.
AGGGTGGCTGAGTTGAAATGGACTTTCCTGAGGATGGGTCCTAATGTGATTTTGTGTCCATGAGGGCCTTGGAATGGGGCGGTGGCACCGGGACCCTGAAGTACTCTCCTAAGCTTTGGACACGGCTCCCATGCACAGGTTTCCTTGTGGAGACGAGATGAGTTCTGATGGGTGCCTCAGGAAAACCCCTATGCTCGTATTGGAATCAGGCTTTTGAGGACACATGCCCGTAACCCAAAGCAATGGATCTTAATATGGCCTAGGGTCCTGTCTGGTTCAATCTTCTTCTCTAGGGACATCCAACTATGGTATGAGTGGAGGTAGATTATCAGCTGGTGTCAGACAGCCCTTGTTTGTTCCGGGCGACCTACACTATTGGGATGACCTCAGGGACTTTGGAGGTTTCTCCTAATTTGTACGATTTTGGACCATGGAATGGGCAGAATTCCCATGGATTGGTAGGCACAGTCCTAATGTGTGGCTCCATTGGCCCAGCCTGGAGGGTGTGTGGCCCAAGACTTTGAGGACAGAAGTCTGAAAACACAAACTCAACTTAGGTTTGGGGACGTAGGTATGGCAGGCCCGATCTACAAACCATGAGAAAAACTCTTCAGGATATGAAGAAAGTGTGAGTCTGAGGCGCTTGCTCAGGCTTTTGTCTCTGGATTTTGTATCAGCGATGGCCGTGGAATGTCGGGGAGGCCTCATGGGCCATGGACGAATCTTCATCTCTGAGGATTTGGCCCGATTCCCAATTGCTTTTCGTCAATCTGTGGGATGGGAGGACTCCTTTCAGTTTTGTTACCTCAGGTGTCCCACCAAAAGAGGAATTCTAAAGCAAAGCCGTGGGGAAGACTGAAGGGACAACCCGAACTATGGTTAAAAATTGGGGCCTAGGGGCATGGCAAGCCCAATATGCTATCTCTTCATCCAGCCACTGAGTGGCCTTACTTGAGGACTGGGCTCAGCCTGAGGGTCACAATGTGTGTTTGTGACCAATGTGGCCCGGGAGCATGGGCAGGGCCTCATGGGCCTCACTGGTTTCAACTACTCTGAACGTTGGACAGCATGCCAACCACAAGGTTTCTTGCCATGGGGAAAAAGTTCTGATTTCTGCATCACCTTCAACCCTGGTCAGTGATAGGAGATAAGGTCTAGGTTCTGAAACCTGAAAACCGAAGTTGGGAAGAGATGACGACCTAAGGCCATGGCGGCTGGATGTGCTCAGTGTGCGGTCAGCTGTCTGGGAGGGGCCAGGGGGTCCAGGCTCAGGCTGTGTCAGAAAGGACATTAGTGCGCTGGTCAGCCTATGTATTGGGGGTATAGCCAAGGTCGGTGCAGGTTGATCCTCATTTGGGGTTACTGGGTAGCCCCAGAGGACAATGTTTTTCTTCTGGAGGGCAGGAAGAGTGCTGCATTGTAGTTCTGGATTGCCAAACTGGAGGGCTTGTGGGCCAGTAGTCTGACGACAAAAGTCTGAGAACACAAGCTAGGCTTCGGTTTCTGGGTGAGGCCATGGCAGGCACAATCTACAGACCTGAATTGAGATCTCGTGCATCTGAAGACAGGGCGAGGATCAGACGATCGCTCAGGTTGGAGTTTCTGTCCCTGATGGCCCATTCATGAATGGGGGGGCATCACGAGGCCATGGGGGTTTTCCCACGATGGGAGTTGTGAGAAGCTCCAAAGTGCAGAGAGTCTTCTGCAGTACAATAGAGACCTGTTGTTTGGCTCCAGGCCAATAATTCTGAGCAGGGTTCTAAGGATGGATGGCTGGGTAGCCCACCTCGCATTCCTATTGTCTCCTAGCAACAAGACAGGTTAGATCTCCTGGATGTGTGGGGAGCAACCGAGGACGCTGAGTTGAAATGGACACCCCTGGGGATGGGTCCTAATGTGCTTTTGTGTCTATGGAGACCTTGGAATGAAGCGGAAGCACTAGGGCCCTAAAGGGTTCTCCTAAACAGAGGCTTTGACACAGCTCCAACGTGCAAGTTTCCCATGTGTAGATGAGATGTTTTCTGATGGGTGAGTCAAGGAACAGCGATATGCTGCTTTTGAAATCCAGGCCTCTGAGGAGAGATGCCTGGAAACCAAAGCAATGTATCTCATTAGTGCCTAGTGTCCTGTTCTTTCCTTTTTACCTCTGGGGACATCTGTCTATGGGTCTGAGTGCAGGTAGGTGCTCAGTTGGGCTCAGATTGTCCCTGGATCAGGGACTTTTGAGGTTTATCCTATAAGGAGGGTTGAGGCCATTGGAATGGGCACACACAATTCCCTTGGAGAGGCCAAGTACAGTCCTCAGGTTTGGCTCCAGGGGCCTGAGCCTGTAGGTTGTGTAGGCCAGGGCTGTTTGGACAGTTGTCTGAAAACACAAACTCGGCTTATGTTTCGGTTCATAGGTATGGCAGGACTGATCTACAGACCATGAGGAGAACTCTTTGGGATTTGAAAGAAGGGCGAGTGTGAGGCTCCTGCTCAAGTTTTTGTCTCTGGATATCGTGTCACTCATGGTCGTGGAATTTCTGGGTGACTTCATGGGAAATGGACGAGTCTTACTCTCTGTTGGTTTGGCCCCGTCCAAAGAGTTTTGGGTCATTCTCTGGGCTGGAAGAAGTCCGTTTTTTTTGTTGTTGTTGTTGTTGTTTTCTTTTTTAACCTCAGGTGTCCCACCAAATGAGGGATTCCAGAGCAGAGCCCTGGGGAGGGGCGACTGGACAATCAGAAATCTGGTTAAAAATTGGGGCCTAGGGACATGTCAAGCCCATTATGACATCTAATGGTCCAGCCACTAAGAGGACTTACTAGAGGAAAGGATTCATGCTGAGGGTCACAATGCGTGTGTATGCCCTCGTCGCACTCAAGAATGGGCGGGGCCTCAGGGTGAATGCTGGTTTCTCCTACACTGAACGTTGGACAACGTGCCAACCACAAGGGTTCTTGCCATGGGTAAGGAGGAGTTCTGATTTCTGCATCACACTCATCCCTGGGCAGTGATTGGAGATAAGCTCTCGGTTCTGAAGCCTGAAAACTGAGGTACAGAAGAGAGGATACCTAAGGCCATGGCGGGTTTTATGTGCTCAGTGTGCGGTCAGCTTTCTGGGTGTTGGTCAGGAGGTCCTGCTCAGGTTGTGTTCGACAGTGCATTAGTGCCCAGGTTAGACTATCTAATTTGGGTAAAGTCGAGTGCTGTGTAGGTTTATCCTCATTTAAGGTGCCTTGGCAGCTCATGAGGCACTAATTTTTTTTTTAGAGGGCAGGCAGAGTGCTGCATTGTGGGTCCGGAATTGCCAAACTTGAGGGCTTCGGGGCCAGGAGTGTGAGGACGGAAGTGTGAGAAGACAAGGTAGACTTGGGTTTCAGGGCGAGGGCACGGCAAGTACCCCCTGCAGATCTGAATCAATATCTCATGCATCTGAAGTCAGGGCGAGGATCAGACGTTGGCTCAGGTTGGAGTTTCTGTGCATGACGCCCGCTTCATGAAGGGAGCGGAATCTCGAGGCCATTGAGGTTTTCCCACGTTGGGAGTTGTGGGATGCCCCCTTCAAGGATTCCTTCTGCGGGACAATTGAGACCTGTTGGACAGCTCCAGGACATCCCATATGGAATGACTCCAGAGCACCGTTCGCGGATGGATGCCTGGGAAGCCCGCCTCCCATTCCAATTGTCTCCTAGCAACAAGACAGTTTAGAGTTGATGGCTCTGCCGGAGCAACCAGGGTGGCTGAGTTGAAATGGACTTTCCTGAGGATGGGTCCTAATGTGTTTTTGTGTCCATGAGGGCCTTGGAATGGGGCGGTGGCACCGGGACCCTGAAGTACTCTCCTAAGCTTTGGACATGGCTCCCATGAACAGGTTTCCTTGTGGAGACGAGATGAGTTCTGATGGGTGCCTCAGGAAAACCCATATGCTCGTATTGGAATCAGGCTTTTGAGGACACATGCCTGTAACCCAAAGCAATGGATCCTATTATGGCCTTGGGTCCTGTCTGGTTCAACCATCTTCTCTGGGGACATCCATCTATGGTATGAGTGGAGATCGATTTTCAGCTGGTGTCAGACAGCCCTTGTTTGTTCCGGGCGACCAACACTATTGGGATGGCCTCAGGGACTTTGGAGGTTTCTCCTAATTTGTACGATTATGGACCATGGAATGGGCAGATTTCCCATGGATTGGTAGGCACAGTCCTAATGTGTGGCTCCAGGGGCCCAGCCTGGAGGGTGTGTGGCCCAAGACTTTGAGGACAGAAGTCTGAAAACACAAACTCAACTTAGGTTTGGGGACGTAGGTATGGCAGGCCCGATCTACAAACCATGAGAAAAACTCTTCAGGATATGAAGAAAGTGCGAGTCTGAGGCCCTTGCTCAGGCTTTTGTCTCTGGATTTTGTATAAGCGATGGCCGTGGAATGTCGGGGAGGCCTCATGGACCATGGACGAATCTTCCTCTCTGAGGATTTGGCCCGATTCCCAATTGCTTTTCGTCAATCTGTGGGATGGGAGGACTACTTTCAGTTTTGTTACCTCAGGTGTCCCACCAAAGGAGGAATTCCAAAGCAAATCCGTGGGGAAGACTGAAGGGACAACCCGAACTATGGTTAAAAATTGGGGCCTAGGGGCATGGCAAGCCCAATATGCTATCTCTTCATCCAGCCACTGAGTGGCCTTACTTGAGGACTGGGCTCAGCCTGAGGGTCACAATGTGTGTTTGTGACCAATGTGGCCCGTGAGCATGGGCGGGGCCTCATGGGCCTCACTGGTTTCAACTACTCTGAACGTTGGACAGCATGCCAACCACAAGGTTTCTTGCCATGGGGAAGGAGTTCTGATTTCTGTATCACCTTCAACACTGGTCAGTGATAGGAGATAAGGTCTAGGTTCTGAAACCTGAAAACCGAGGTTGGGAAGAAATGACGACCTAAGGCCATGGCGGCTCGATGTGCTCAGTGTGCGGCCAGCTGTCTGGGAGGGGCCAGGGGGTCCAGGCTCAGGCTGTGTCAGAAAGGACATTAGTGCCCTGGTCAGCCTATGTATTGGGGGTACAGCCAAGGTCGGTGCAGGTTGATCCTCATTTGGGGTTACTGGGTAGCCCCAGAGGACAATGTTTTTCTTCTGGAGGGCAGGAAGAGTGCTGCATTGTAGTTCTGGATTGCCAAACTGGAGGGCTTGTGGGCCAGTAGTCTGACGACAAAAGTCTGAGAACACAAGCTAGGCTTAGGTTTCTGGGTGAGGCCATGGCAGGCACAATCTACAGACTTGAATTGAGATCTCGTGCATCTGAAGACAGGGCGAGGATCAGACGATCGCTCAGGTTGGAGTTTCTGTCCCTGATGGCCCCTTCATGAATGGGGGGGCATCACGAGGCCATGGGGGTTTTCCCACGATGGGAGTTGTGAGAAGCTCCAAAGTGCAGAGAGTCTTCTGCAGAACAATTGAGACCTGTTGTTTGGCTCCAGGCCAATGATTCTGAGCAGGGTTCTAAGGATGGATGGCTGGGTAGCCCACCTCGCATTCCAATTGTCTCCTAGCAACAAGACAGGTTAGATCTCCTGGATGTGTGGGGAGCAACCGAGGACGCTGAGTTGAAATGGACCCACCCCTGGGGATGGGTCCTAATGTGCTTTTGTGTCTATGGAGACCTTGGAATGAAGCGGTGGCACTGGGGCCCTAAAGGGTTCTCCTAAACAGAGGCTTTGACACAGCTCCAACGTGCAAGTCTCCCATGTGTAGATGAGATGTTTTCCGATGGGTGAGTCAAGAAACAGCTATATGCTGCTTTTGAAATCCAGGCCTCTGAGGAGAGATGCCTGGAAACCAAAGCAATGGATCTGATTAGTGCCTAGGATCCTGTTCTTTCCTTTTTACCTCTGGGGACATCTGTCTATGGGTCTTAGTGCAGGTAGGTGCTCAGTTGGGCTCAGATTGTCCCTGGATCAGGGGCTTTTGAGGTTTATCCTATTAGGATGTTTGAGGCCATTGTAATGGGGACACACAATTCCCTTGGAGAGGCCAAGTACAGTCCTCAGGTTTGGCTCCAGGGGCCTGAGCCTGTAGGTTTTGTAGGCCAGGGCTGTTTGGACAGTTGTCTGAAAACACAAACTCGGCTTATGTTTCAAGTCATAGGTATGGCAGGACTGTTCTACAGACCATGAGGAGAACTCTTCGGGATTTGAAAGAAGGGCGAGTGTGAGGCTCCTGCTCAAGTTTTTGTCTCTGGATATCGTGTCACTCATGGTCCTGGAATTTCTGGGTGACTTCATGGGAAATGGACGAGTCTTTCTCTCTGGTGGTTGGGCCCCGTCCAAAGAGTTTGGGGTCATTCTGTGGGCTGGAAGAAGTCCGTTTGTTGTTGTTGTTGTTGTTGTTGTTTTCTTTTTTAACCTCAGGTGTCCCACCAAATGAGGGATTCCAGAGCAGAGCCCTGGGGAGGGGCGACTGGACAATCAGAAATCTGGTTAAAAATTGGGGCCTAGGGACATGTCAAGCCCATTATGACATCTAATGGTCCAGCCACTAAGAGGACTTACTAGAGGAGAGGACTCATGCTGAGGGTCACAATTCTTGCGTATGCCCTCGTCGCACTCAAGAATGGGCGGGGCCTCAGGGTGAATGCTGGTTTCTTTTACACTGAACGTTGGACAACGTGCCAACCACAAGGGTTCTTGCCATGGGTAAGGAGGAGTTCTGATTTCTGCATCACACTCACCCCTGGGCAGTGATTGGAGATAAGGTCTCGGTTCTGAAGCCTGAAAATTGAGGTACAGTAGAGAGGATACCAAAGGCCATGGCGGGTTTTATGTGCTCAGTGTGCGGTCAGCTTTCTGGGTGTTGGTCAGGAGGTCCGGGCTCAGGTTGTGTTCGACAGTGCATTAGTGCCCAGGTTAGACTATATAATTTGGGTAAAGTCGAGTGCTGTGTAGGTTGATCCTCATTTAAGGTGCCTGGGCAGCTCATGAGGCACTAATTTTTTTTCTAGAGGGCAGGCAGAGTACTGCATTGTGGGTCCGGAATTGCCAAACTTGAGGGCTTCGGGGCCAGGAGTGTGAGGACGGAAGTGTGAGAAGACAAGGTAGACTTGGGTTTCAGGGCGAGGGCACGGCAGGTACCCCCTGCAGATCTGAACCAATATCTCATGCATCTGAAGTCAGGGCGAGGATCAGACGTTGGCTCAGGTTGGAGTTTCTGTGCATGACGGCCGCTTCATGAAGGGAGCGGAATCTCGAGGCCATTGAGGTTTTCCCACGTTGGGTGTTGTGGGATGCCCCCTTCAAGGATTCCTTCTGCGGGACAATTGAGACCTGTTGGACAGCTCCAGGACATCCCATATGGAATGACTCCAGAGCACCGTTCGCGGATGGATGCCTGGGAAGCCCGCCTCCCATTCCAATTGTCTCCTAGCAACAAGACATTTTAGAGTTGATGGCTCTGCCGGAGCAACCAGGGTCGCTGAGTTGAAATGGACTTTCCTGAGGATGGGTCCTAATGTGTTTTTGTGTCCATGAGGGCGTTGGAATGGGGCGGTGGCACCGGGATCCTGAAGTACTCTCCTAAGCTTTGGACATGGCTCCCATGCACAGGTTTCCTTGTGGAGACGAGATGAGTTCTGATGGGTGCCTCAGGAAAACCCCTATGCTCGTATTGGAATCAGGCTTTTGAGGACACATGCCCGTAACCCAAAGCAATGGATCTTAATATGGCCTAGGGTCCTGTCTGGTTCAGTATTCCTCTCTAGGGACATCCAACTATGGTATGAGTGGAGGTCGATTATCAGCTGGTGTCAGTCAGCCCTTGTTTGTTCCGGGCTACCTTCTCTATTGGGATGACCTCAGGGACTTTGGAGGTTTCTCCTCATTTGTACGATTTTGGACCATGGAATGGGCAGAATTCCCATGGATTGGTAGGCACAGTCCTAATGTGTGGCTCCAGGTGCCCCAGCCTGGAGGGTTTGTGTCCCAGGAATTTGAGGACAGAAGTCTGAAAACACAAACACAGCTTAGGTTTGGGGACGTAGGTATGGCAGGCCCGATCTACAAACCATGAGAAGAACTCTTCAGGATATGAAGAAAGTGCGAGTCTGAGGCGCTTGCTCAGGTTTTTGTCTCTGGATTTTGTATCAGCGATGGTAGAATCTACAGACCTGAATCGACTTCTCTTGCATCTGAAGTCAAGGCGAGGATCAGTCGATCGCTCAAGTTGGTGTTTCTGTCCCTGATGGCCCCTTCACGAAGGGGGGGCATCAAGAGGCCATGGGGGTTTTCCCACGATGGGATTTGTGAGAAGCTCCAAACTGCAAAGTGACTTCTGCAGGACAATTGATTCCTATTGATTGGCTCCAGGCCAATGATTCTGAGCAGGGTTTTAAGGATGCATGGCTGGGTAGCCCACCTCGCATTCCAATTGTCTCCTAGAAACAAGACAGGTTAGATATGCTGGATCTGGGGGAGCAACCGAGGAGGCTTAGTTGAAATGGACTCTCCTATGGATGGGTCCTAATGTGCTTTTGTGTCTCTGGAGACCTTGGAATGAAACGGTGGCACTGGGGCCCTGAAGGGTTCTCCTAAACAGCGGCTTTGACACAGCTCCAACGTGCAAGTTTCCCATGTGTAGATGAGATGTTTTCTGATGGGTGAGTCATGAAACAGCCATATGCTGGTTTTTAAATCCAGGCCTCTGAGGAGAGATGCCTAGAAACCAAAGCAATGGATATGATTAGTGCCTAGGGCCTGTTCTTTCCTTTTTACCTCTGGGGACATCTGTCTATGTGTCTGAGTACAGGTAGGTGCTCAGATGGGCTCAGATTGCCCCTGTTTTACCTGGGAAGCCACCACTAATGAGATGGATCAGGGACTTTGGAGGTTTATCCTATTAGAAGGGATGTGGCCATTGGAATGGGCACACACAATTCCCTTGGAGAGGGCAAGTACAGTCCTCAGGTTTGGCTCCAGGGGCCTGAGCCTGTAGGTTGTGTAGGCCAGGTCTGTCGCTCTCGACTTGCAAGAACGACCCGCAGACGAGGTGGGTGGCAAACTTCTTTATTCAATCTTATCCCCGGGACCCCGTACACCGATTATAGCCCCAAGTTATAGAACACAGTGGATAGAAAGCAACCAATCACCACATAACACAACTACTATAACATCCAATCAGAAGGGATACAGATGACTTCAATCCAGATCATGCGGGGAGCTCGTGCCTACTGACGTGAGCCCCTGAAACTTATTGTTCACTCTGTTTTTGTGCCGTTCCCATGGTCCCTGGTTAATCTTATACTAGTCCCGATACTTCAGTACAGGTTGTGCGTTGCCTGGAGCGCTCCCACATAAACATTCACCTGCCCTTCTCCTCAAGCCTCGCCTAGTACGTGACTCCCAGCTTCTGCTGCATGGCTCTCCACAGCTCCCCCTTTTTTATTTATTACATGGCAGGGATCGTGCCTGTCTTAGGTTGCCAATCCTCAACACACATGCTTACCCGTCATCGGGTACTCCCCTTCACCGAGGAGCCCCTGTCTTAGGTTGCTATGGTGAGGGACCAGTCTTACCCGTCTTTGGCTACCGACCCAGCATACAGAGCCATATTCAGGGGGAGGCATCCTTTTAGGCAGCAAAGCCAGTTTTGAGACGCTTGAGGCAGCAGGGTACTAGCTATGGTGGGAGCAACCCATAATCAAGGTTGCCGTGTAGTTTTGTCACGAGCAGCTCGTTGCTGATTCCGCACAATGGCTCGCACTTTATATAATTCTGCAAGCATGAATTTCACCACACAGGGAAAGAGGCACATTAATAAAAGCATAAGTATTAACACTCCTATAATAGAGCCTATAGCATACCAAGTACGTGATAGCAAAGGAATATGAGAAAATAGCGAATTTACAAAATTGTCAGCAAGCTGAGCCACGGGCAGCTTGGCATGCGGAGCTTCTGCAATATTCAAAATCTCTTGATGTAACTGCAGCAAGTCAAGGGACACATTAGAGTTAGACCATGCCCCTTCAAGGTGGTACAACACTCGACCCCAGGAAGTTTCTGTGACATTATAGCGCTTGGGGGTGACACAGATCCAGTGGTAGTCACTATGGCATTGGATCCTAGTTCGCAATTTCAAACTTTGAAGTTCGTCCCCCAGAAACTTCACAGCATCATATAAGGCATTTAGTCTGGTTTCAACCCTTTTGTCTATATCCTCTTGTGTTCCCAAGGCCAGAGAAGTATTATGTGCCAGATGATCTACAGTATCTGCAGCTTGCACTGCTTGAGTTAAAGAAATAGATGCAGTAACAGTTGTAGCAATTATTGTTATAAGAGAAACTATACCTAAGATCAACAATCCTAATTCTCGTCTAGGCCGACTAAGGGCATTCTGTACCCGATCCCACAATTCTAACCCAGGGTTAGAGTACCATGGCTTAGATATATTAACAGGAAGCATGATAAAGGGGGGTTGTCGAACTACTAATACACCATCATCTACCGAGACACCCTGAATGCAGTTAGTTAAAGTACAATTCGGACAGAGCAGGTGATATGTAGCTTTATCTTTTTTAATGGTGAGATCCTCTACTAGCAGCATAAAAGGTCTAGGCACACACGCTTGAGGGTATCTATCCTCTAGATCTTGGGCTTCCTTGTTCCAACGGGTTGCATTTCCAAAAGCGGCTAAAAGCTTCCATATTTCCGTTTGTACTGGATACCCTCTTGGCGGAGCAAGTATAGGAGGTACCTTTGGCTTAAAAGCCTGGGTAGGTGCCCTAGATCCCCAATCTAAAAGTGTAAATCCCTCCTCAAGGGTGTAAGCAGTGGCCTTCTTTTCCACACATAACCTCCAGGGAACGTCTATTCCTTTAGATATTCCCAACTGAGCTGCACATAATGGGATATCCCGGGGAATCTTACCTATTGATGTTGCATGGCCAGCAGTTACCCCTGCTATAGTCACATCATCATAATAAACTAGTGTAAACACCCACAAGCAATGTGATCGTCTACCATTCATGGAGAAGCACATAGGATACATGTCAGAATAGCCCTTATAAGAAATATTCGCCTGTTGCGGCTGTATATGTACTGAGGAAGGGGATCCTAGTAAAACAGTATCATTAACATAGACAGGGACAGAACTCATTTCCCAACTTACAGGTTGCAGTAAAGGCGGATCAGGAACGTATGCCCAGTATACAGAGCCTTGAACCATTAACACTTGCATACAAATGAACAGTAATGACAGGTACAAGTCCAAAAGAGAAAATTGCGCTTTAGACTGAGTCATTTGAGGAAGGAGTCGAAGCTTGGTGATCTTCTGCCTCGGCGGCAGTTGGGTCGGTTCCAGGTCCCCGGGGGCAGGCTGCAGGATGATCATCATCACTGTCATCCGCAGTAGCAGCATCTTCCACAGGTTCCACGGCCACCAGCCTGGTGAGACGTTCCGGCACCCAGAGCGGGACAGGCGCATCCTGTGGAAAAACACAAAGGGAACCTCGGTGCCACCGGAGCACCGGGTCAGGGCCCTTCCATGAACCAGTAAGGACATCCTTCCACTTCACCATAGATTGTTGCGTTTTCTGTTGGCCCCAATGGCGCTCTGCGGCTGAAACGCCGTCTTTGTCAAGTGTGAGAAAATTTAAAATAAAAGTGGTCAAGTTGGTAAGGTCTGTAGGCGTGTGATGCTCCTCTCCAATTCCCCCTTTTTGTATTTTTTGCAAGGTAGTTTTAAAGGTCAGGTGAGTGCGCTCTATGACACCCTGGCCTCGAGGGTTATAAGGAATGCCTGTAACATGGTGAATATCATAACAGGCTAGAAAGTTTGAAAAGCTTTTAGAAGTATAAGCAGGAGCATTGTCTGTCTTTAATTGTTTAGGCACTCCCCAGCAGGCAAAGCTGCGCAGGCAATGAGATATCACGTTTTTAACATTTTCTCCTCGCAGGGGGGTTGCGCTAACGACCCCTGAGCAGGTATCCACACTCACATGAACGCATTTTTGTTGCCCAAAAGAAGGTATATGTGTTACATCCATTTGCCACAGATGGTTGGGCAATAGTCCCTTAGGATTTACCCCGAAGGAGGGCATGGGCAAGTGTACCACACAATTGCCACAAGACTTTACGATATCTCGTGCGTCAGCTCTGGAGATATGAAAGCGTGCCTTTAATGTTTGGGCATTCACATGCCATTTATCATGATATCTTTTAGCATCTTCTAGAGCATTACAAACATAAAAGCGCGCAGCTGAATCAGCCATTCGGTTTCCCTCAGCCATAGGTCCTGGAAGGTCTGAATGTGCTCTAAGATGTCCAATATAAAAAGGGGCACCACGGGAGAGTATAAGGTGTTGCAATTCAGCCAGCAGGGAGGAAATTTCTGACTGGCTGGCTGAAATAATAGCAGTTTCTATAGACCTGGTGGCTGCAACTGCATATTTGCTATCTGAGATAATATTAAAGGGTTGATTTAGAAACCTTTGTAAAACACACATAATCACCAACAATTCTGTTCTCTGGGCTGAAGTCGAGGGCACAACAACAGGAATTATTTTTCCTTCCACCACATAAGCGCCAGTTCCTGCTTTACTGCCATCTGTAAATACTGTGAGGGCCCCGATTAATGGCTCCAATCGACAGGATTTAGGCCAAATAAGGGGTGTATTTTTATAAAACTCAATGAGAGGGTGTGAGGGATAATGATTATTAAATATAACAGGATAAGCAACTGTCAGGATGGCCCAATCGTCATTTTCATGCATTAAAATGCTTATTTGGGTTTTATCATAAGGGATTATGCAAACATCGGGCAGTTTCCCTAGGACCTGTATGCTGGCTTTAAAGGCTTTATTTGCCACTGTAGCTACAGCTGTAGCATACGGGGTGATGACACGGCTAAGATTATGGGGTAGTTAAATCCATAGTAGGGGTCCTCCTTGCCATAAGGCCCCCGTGGGTGATCCAGGGGATGGAATAATTATGACACTTATAGGCTTTTCCGGGTCACATCTATCTGCTGCTGTTAAAGCTAGCCTGCTTTCAACTAACTGTAATGATTCAATAGCAGCTGGAGTGAGTACTCTTGGGGAGTCTAATGCAGGGTCCCCAGGCAGAATATCGAATAAAGGTTTCAGCTCTGCAGTAGTAATTTTTATGTATGGTCGAATCCAGTTAATGTCCCCTAAAAGTTTTTGGAAATCATTCAATGTATGCAAGTGATCTCTACGGATTTGAATTAGCTGAGGCTTTACTGACGTTTTAGAGAGCTGCATACCAAGGTAATTTTGTAGGCCGCCTGCTTGGATTTTTTCAGGGGATATAGTTAGACCCCATTTTGCTAACTGTTCCTGTAGGAAGGTTAGAGCTGAAGGAAGAGACCTCTCATTTGGCCCACAAATCAAGATATCATCCATATAATGATAACAAAGCAGGTCTGGAAATGCTTTTCGGAAAGGCTCTAGTGCTTGGCTTACATACAACTGACACAAGGTGGGGCTATTGGCCATCCCCTGAGGAAGTACTTTCCATTCATACCTTTGATCTAGCTCAGCATGATTAATTGATGGCAGAGTAAATGCAAAGCGCTCTATATCTGCAGGGTGTAGTGGAATGGAAAAGAAACAGTCTTTGATGTCAATTACAATAGAAGGCCAGTTTCTTGGCAACGCCGTCACGACTGGGAGCCCTAACTGAATGGGTCCCATGACCTGCATTTGATCATTAATCTGTCGTAGGTCATGTAGCAATCGCCAGTTGCCTGATTTCTTTCTTATTACAAATATGGGTGTATTCCATGGGGATGTGGATTTTTGAATATGCCCTGCTTTGAGTTGTTCTTGAACTAGCTCTTTTGCCGCTAGTAATTTTTCTTTTGTTAAAGGCCACTGAGGCACCCAGCGCGGCTCTGGTGTTTTCCAAGTTATGCGAATTGCCTCAGTGGCCGCTAGGAAAAAACCTGACCCCCCATAGAAGGCGGATTGGGATCTCCCTGGCCCTTGGTCCCAAGCCCTTGGCCAGGCTTATATTCCATGTTTCTCATCATGCTTTGGGAGGCCTCACTGTATAACTTTTCTGTAGTAAGTTTGATATTCATTTGCTCCAGCACATCGCGCCCCCACAAAGAAACAGGGGTGGAACAGACATATGGTTGGAAAATGCCTTTATGTCCTTCCTCATCCTCCCAGTCCAAAGATGCAGCACTAATATCAGGACTGGTAGCTATCCCTAGTCCCCGGAGGGTCTGGCTGGCTTTAACTAGAGCCCAGGCTTTAGGCCAATCTAGACAATTTATAATGCTTTTGTCTGCTCCTGTATCTAGGAGTCCCCAGAATAGTTTACCTCTAATCTTTAATTTAAGCATAGGTCTCTCTTTCATGCTCATAGTAAGGCATGCGAGGGAGGATCCCGTGGATCCGAAACCTCCTTTTCTAGTCTGGCCTGTAGAGGGATATTTTTCATGATTACTAGGCAAAATCAAAAGCTGTGCAATTCTGTCCCCTGGATTTATAATATTAATTCCCTTAGGAGATGATATCAGAATTTTAACTTCCCCTTCAAAATCAGGATCAATCACTCCCGGATGGACCTGAAGCCCTCGTAAAGTACAAGAACTTCTGCCAAGAAGGAGTCCCACCGTTCCTTTTGGAGGCCCTCCAGACAGGTCAGATGGCACAGCCTGCACCCCCATCTCAGGTGTTAAGACCATTCGGGTGGTGGCACAGACGTCAAGTCCGGCGGAGCCTGTTGTGGCTCCCCGGGGCCCTGCAGGAATTGACTCCCCTGATCGGTGGGTGGGTACAGCCATCGTGGCTTGACTGGCAGGGACATCGCCACCCCGTACATTTGATTCGGGCCCCGGGGGCTGGGGCCCTGCCCCTCGTTTTTTGGACTCCCCCAATTATTAGGTGGTAACGGATTTCCTTGTATATCCGCCACAGATCGGCATTCTTGTGCCCAATGATTTCCTTTTCTACATCGTGGACACAGTTGAGGTTTTTTCCTTGCCGGCTTATTCGGGGAGGCTTTTCCAAATGGAACTCATCTTTGGGGGCAGTCTCTTTTTAGATGGCCCTCCTGTCTGCACTGGAAACATTTCCGGGGGTGGGCTCCTTGCTGTCCTTGCATAGCCTGAGCAAAGGCTGCAGCCATAAGCTGCCCCTGAATTACTGGCCCTGTAATGTCTCTGCAGACCTTGATATAGGCAGAAAGATCTTTAGCCCTCCATGGCCTAATGGCTTCACGGCACCATTTATTAGCATTTTCATAGGCTAATTGTTTAATTAAAGGCATAGCAGAGTCAGTATCTCCAAACATCCTGCCCGCAACCTGCATCAGCCTGTCCACAAAATCAGCATAGGGCTCAATTGGCCCCTGTACTACTCTAGACAGTTGTCCTTGCAAATCATTTACACCCCTCAATGTTTTCCAGGCCCTAACGGCCGCTGTAGCAATCTGTTGAAATACGGCAGGGGGGTAGGTGGCCTGTACCTGAGCCTCGAGATATGGTCCAGTGCCTGTCAGCATTTCTGAGTTCCACTGGGGATTTCCCGTAGCTGCATTTCTCCGCGCTGTATCCTGGCAATTATCCTGATTTTGAATTTTCCATTCCAGATATTGCCCTCCGCTCAAAACTGCTCTAGCTAAATTGCTCCAATCCTCAGGAGTGAGGGTGAGCGCTCCCAGCGATTCCACAAGGGAGACAGTAAAGGCTGCCCGGGGTCCGTAGGCACTAAGTGCTTCCTTAAGTTGTTTCACCAGTTTAAAATCTAGCGGCTGATGATATCTCTGCTGATTTTGATCTTCCAGTACTGGGAAAAACCCTTTTCCTGGACCTAAGACCTCTCTCCAGTTTGCCGCGGTGCAGTCTGAGCAATGGCAGACTTTTGCACAGCCTGACCGATATGGTGGGGGCCATTCATAAGGTGGCGCCTTGGGGCTGGAATGAGGAGTCGGCGCACGGTCTATTTCTGCTTCTGGTTGTTTCACAGCTATGGGTTTTGCCTCTGTTGGTAAGCCTAAAGCCTCTGGATTCTTTTTCTCCTTACCCCCTTTTTGATTTTGAGTTAGTTCATCTGGAAGTCCCTCTGAACTCTCACTATCCGCCTCAGAGCCCTGGGAGGAGCCCTTATAGGATTCCTCCTTTAATTGTTCTAATATTTCCCCTCCTTGCTGAATCACCTGTTTTAGCCGCTCCCGAGATGACTACAAACATACTTTCACAAGGGACCACACAGCAAGAGTGCCGGCGTTCACGGTGGGGTTCTGCCTTAAATCCTCTCCTAGATGTTCCCACTGAGGCACATTCAGAAGTCCCTCCTCTATAAACCAAGGGGCGATTTCTCCTACTTCCTTTAAAAAGGCACGATCTGTTTTTGATTTTAAAGGCGTGCCATTTGCTTTGAGAATGTCCTTTAAAGGACCTTCCATCCTATATCTAGTAAGCTCGTTTCCCAATCTGGAAATCTTTTGCTATCCAGGTCTCCGTGAACTTTTAAAACTACAGCTATACTCGTCCAGAGACCTGTCCTGTCCGTAGACAGAGATGGTGGCCAACTTCCCCTTTTGTTGCTCTTACCCCAATCCTCGTTCTGCGCTCGGCGTCGGGTCCCGGGTTTTCGGCACCAGATGTCGCTCTCGACCCGCAAGAACGACCCACAGTCGAGGTGGGTGGCAAACTTCTTTATTCAATCTTCAGCCGCAGGACCCCGTACACCGATTATAGCCCCAAGTTATAGTACACAGTGGATAGAAAGCAACCAATCACCACATAACACAACTACTATAACATCCAATCAGAAGGGATACAGATAACTTCAATCCAGATCATGCGGGGAGCTCGTGCCTACTGACGTGAGCCCCCGAAACTTATTGTTCACTCTTTTTTTGTGCCGTTCCCATGGTCCCTGGTTAATCTTATACTAGTCCCGATACTTCAGTACAGGTTGTGCGTTGCCTGGAGCGCTCCCACATAAACATTCACCTGCCCTTCTCCTCAAGCCTCGCCTAGTACGTGACTCCCAGCTTCTGCTGCATGGCTCTCCTCAAGGTCTGTTTGGACAGTTCTCTGAAAACACAAACTTGGCTTATGTTTCAGGTCATAGGTATGGCAGGACTTATCTACAGATCATGAGGAGAACTTTTCGGGATTTGAGAAAAGGGCGAGTGTGAGGCTCTTGCTCAAGTTTTTGTCTCTGGATATCGTGTCACTCATTGTCGTGAAATATCTGGGTGACTTCATGGGAAATGGACGAGTCTTACTCCCTGGTGGTTTGGCCCAGTCCAAAGCGTTTAGGGTCACTCTGTGGGATGGAAGAAGTCCGGTTTTTTTTTTATGTTGTTTTCTTTTTAACCTCAGGGGTCCCACCAAATGAGGGATGCCAGAGTAGAGCCTTGGGGGGGGTGACTGGACAATCAGAAATCTGGTTAAAAATTGGCGCCTAGGGACATATCAAGCCCATTATGACATCTAATGGTCCAGTCACTGAGAGGACTTTCTAGAGGACAGGACTCATGAGGGTCACAATGCGTGTTTATGCGCTTGTCGAACTCAAGAATGGGCGGGGCCTCAGGGTGAATGCTGGTTTCTCCTACACTGAACGTTGGACGACGTGCCAACCACAAGGTTTCTTACCATGGGTAAGGAGGTGTTCTGATTTCTGCATCACACTCACCCCTGGGCAGTGATTGGAAATAATGTCTCGGTTCTGAGGCCTGAAAACTGAGGTAGGGAAGAGAGGATACCTAAGGCCATGGCGGGTTTTATGTGCTCAGTGTGCGGTCTGCTTTCCGGGTTTGGTCAGGAGGTCCGGGCTCAGGTTGTGTCCGACAGTGCATTAGTGCCCAGGTTAGACTATATAATTTGGGTGAAGTCGAGTGCTGTGGAGGTTTATCCTCATTGAAGGTGCCTGGGCAGCTCATGAGGCAACAATTTTTTTCTAGAGGGCAGGCAGAGTGCTGCATTGTGGGTCCGGAATTGCCAAACTTGAGGGCTTCGGGGCCAGGAGTGTGAGGACGGAAGTCTGAAAGACAAACTAGACTTTGGTTTCAGGGCGAGGGCTACGGCAGGTACCCCCTACAGATCTGAACCAATACTCATGCATCTGAAGTCAGGGCGAGGATCAGACGTTGGCTCAGGTTGGAGTTTCCGTGCATGACGGCCACTTCATGAAGGGAGCGGAATCTCAAGGCCATTGAGGTTTTCCCACGTTGGGAGTTGTGGGATGCACCCTTTAAGGATTCCTTCTGCGCAACAATTGAGACCTGTTGGACAGCTCCAGGACATCCCATATGGAATGACTCCAGAACACCGTTCGAGGATGGATGCCTGGGAAGCCCGCCTCGCATTCCAATTGTCTCCTAGCAACAAGACAGTTTAGATCTGATGGCTCTGCGGGAGCAACCGGGGTGGCTGAGTTGAAATGGACTTTCCTGAGGATGGGTCCTAATGTGTTTTTGTGCCCATGAGGGCCTTGGAATGGGGTGGTGGCACCGGGACCCTGAAGAACCCTATGCTTTGGACATGGCTCCCATGCACAGGTTTCCTTTTGGAGACGAGATGAGTTCTGCTGGGTGCCTCAGCAAAACCCCTATGCTCGTATTGGATTCAGGCTTTTGAGGAGACATGCCTGTAAACCAAGGCAATGGATCCTATTATGGCCTAGGGTCCTGTCTGGTTCAATCTTCTCCTCTGGGGACATCCATTTATGGTATGAGTGGAGGTAGATTATCATCTGGTGTCAGACAGCCCTTGTTTGTTCCGGGCGACCTACACTATTGGGATGGCCTCAGGGACTTTGGAGGTTTCTCCTAATTTATACGATTTTGGACAATGGAATGGGCAGAATTCCCATGGATTGGTAGGCACAGTCCTAATGTGTGGCTCCAGGGGCCCCAGCCTGGAGGGTGTGGGGCACAGGACTTTGAGGACAGAAGTCTGAAAACACAAACTCAGCTTACGTTTGGGGACGTAGGTATGGCAGGCCCGATCTACAAACCATGAGAAGAACTCTTCAGGATATGAAGAAAGTGCGAGTCTGAGGCGCTTGCTCAGGTTTTTGTATCTGGATTTTGTATCAGCGATGGCACAATCTACAGACCTGTATCGAGATCTCGTGCATCTGAAGTCAGGGCGAGGATCAGACTACCGCTTAAGTTGGTGTTTCTGTCCCTAATGGCCCCTTCACGAAAGGGCGGCATCACGAGGCCATGGGGGTTTTCCCAAGATGGGATTTGTGAGAAGCTCCAAACTGCAAAGTGTCTTCTGCAGGACAATTGAGACCTGTTGTTTGGCTCCAGGCCAATGATTCTGAGCAGGGTTCTAAGGATGCATGGCTGGCTAGCCCACCTCGCATTCCAATTGTCTCCTAGAAACAAGACAGGTTAGATCTGCTGGATCTGGGGGAGCAACCGAGGATGCTGAGTTGAAATGGACACCCCTGGGGATGGGTCCTAATGTGCTTTTGTGTCTATGGAGACCTTGGAATGAAGCGGTGGCACTGGGGCCCTGAAGGGTTCTCCTAAACAGAGGCTTTGACACAGCTCCAACGTGCAAGTTTCCCATGTGTAGATGAGATGTTTTCTGATGGGTGAGTAAAGAAACAGCCATATGCTGGTTTTGAATTCCAGGCCTCTGAGGAGAGATGCCTGGAAACCAAAGCAATGGATATGATTAGTGCCTAGGGGCCTGTTCTTTCCTTTTTACCTCTGGGGACATCTGTCTATGGGTCTGAGTACAGGTAGTTGCTCAGCTGGGCTCAGATTGCCCCTGTTTTACCTGGGAAGCCACCACTAATGAGATGGATCAGCGACTTTGGAGGTTTATCCTATTAGAAGGGATGTGGCCATTGGAATGGGCACACACAATTCCCTTGGAGAGGGCAAGTACAGTCCTCAGGTTTTGCTCCAGGGGCCTGAGCCTGCAGGTTGTGTAGGCCAGGGCTGTTTGGACAGTTTTCTGAAAACACAAACTTGGCTTATGTTTCAGGTCATATGTATGGCAGGACTTATCTACAGACCATGAGGAGAACTTTTCGGGATTTGAGAAAAGGGCGAGTGTGAGGCTCTTGCTCAAGTTTTTGTCTCTGGATATCGTGTTACTCATGGTCGTGAAATTTCTGGGTGACTTCATGGGAAATGGACGAGTCTTACTCCCTGGTGGTTTGGCCCAGTCCAAAGCGTTTGGGGTCATTCTGTGGGATGGAAGAAGTCCGTTTTTGTTTTTTTTTTGATGTTGTTTTCTTTTTAACCTCAGGTGTCCCACCAAATGAGGGATTACAGAGTAGAGCCCTGGGGGGTGGTGAATGGACAGTCAGAAATCTGGTTAAAAATTGGGGCCTAGGGACATATCAAGCCCATTATGACATCTAATGGTCCAGTAACTGAGAGGACTTACTAGAGTACAGGACTCATGCTGAGGGTCACAATGGGTGTGTATGCCCTTGTCGCACTCAAGAATGGGCGAGGCCTCAGGGTGAATGCTGGTTTCTCCTACACTGAACGTTGGACGACGTGCCAACCACAAGTTTTCTTACTATGGGTAAGGAGGTGTTCTGATTTCTGCATCACACTCACCCCTGGGCAGTGATTGGAGATAATGTCTCGGTTCTGAGACCTGAAAACTGAGGTAGGGAAGAGATGATGACCTAAAGCCATGGCGGGTCTTATGTGCTCAGTGTGCGGTCTGCTTTCCGGGTGTTGGTCAGGAGGTCCGGGCTCAGGTTGTGTCCGACAGTGCATTAGTGCCCAGGTTAGACTATATAATTTGGGTGAAGTCGAGTGCTGTGGAGGTTTATCCTCATTGAAGGTGCCTGGGCAGCTCATGAGGCAATAATTTTTTTCTAGAGGGCAGGCAGAGTGCTGCATTGTGGGTCCGGAATTGCCAAACTTGAGGGCTTCAGGGCCAGGAGTGTGAGGACGGAAGTCTGAGAAGACAAGCTAGACTTGGGTTTCAGGGCGAGGGCACGGCAGGTACCCCCTGCAGATCTAAACCAATACTCATGCATCTGAAGTCAGGGCAAGGATCAGACGTTGGCTCAGGTTGGAGTTTCCGTGCATGACGGCCGTTCATGAAGGGAGCGGAATCTCGAGGCCATTGAGGTTTTCGCACGTTGGGAGTTGTGGGATGCCCTCTTCAAGGATTCCTTCTGCTGGACAATTGAGACCAGTTGGACAGCTCCAGGACATCCCATATGGAATGACTCCAGAGCACCGTTCGAAAATGGAGCCTGGGAAGCCAGCGGACATGGCTCCCATGCACAGGTTTCCTTTTGGAGACGAGATGAGTTCTGATGGGTGCCTCAGGAAACCACTTATGCTGGTATTGGAATCCAGGCTTTTGAGGAGACATGCCTGTAAACCAAAGCAATGGATCCGATTATGGATCCATGGATTGGGTAGGCACTGTCCTAATGTGTGTCTCCAGGGGCCCCAGCATGGAGGGTGTGTGGCCCAAGACTTTGAGGACAGAAGTCTGAAAACACAAACTCAGCTTAGGTTTGGGGACGTAGGTATGGCAGGCCCAATGAAATGGAATGGGCAGTTTCCCATGCATGGGGTAGGTCCAGTCCTAATGTGTGCCTCCAGGGGCCCCATCCTGGAGGGTGTGTGGCCCAGAACTTTGAGGACAGAAGTCTGAAAACACAAACTCAGCCTAGGTTAGGGCATGTAGGTATGGCAGGCCCAATCTACAAACCATGAGGAGAACTCTTAAGGATATGAAGAAAGAGCGAGTCTGAGGCGCTTGCTCAGGATTTTGTCTCTGGATTTTGTATCAACGATGGCCGTGGAATGTGGGGAGGCCTCATGGGCCATGAACGAAACTTCCTCTCTGTGGATATGGCCCAGTCCAAATTGTTTTTCGTCAATCTGTGGGATGTGAGATCTCCTTTCAGGTTTGTTACGTCAGGTGTCCCAACTAAGAGGAATTCCAAGGGAGAGCCCCGGGGAAGAGTGAAGGGACAACCCAAACTTGGTTAAAAATTGGGGCCTAGGTGCATGCAGTCCCAATAGCTGTCTCTTTTCTAGCCACTGAGAGGCCTTACTTGAGGACTGGGCTCAGGCTGAGGGTTAAAATGTGTGTTTGTGACCAATGTGCCCCGCGAGCATGGGCCACAACGGTTTCAACTACACTGAACTTTGGACAACATGCCAATCATAAGGATTCTTGCCATGGGGAATGAGTTCTGATTTCTGCATCATTTTCAACCCTGGCCAGTGGTTGGAGATAAGGTCTAGGTTGTAATGTCTGAAAATTACCGTTGGGAAGAGATGGCGACCTAAGTCCATGGCGGGTCTGATGTGCTCAGTGTGCGGTCAGCTGCCTGGGTGTTGGTCAGAAAGTTCGAGCTCAGGTTGTGTCAGACAGTGCATTAGTGCCCAGGTTAGACTGTATAATTTGGGTACAGTTGAGTGCCGTGTAGGTTTTCCGCCTTTGAGGTGCCTGGGCAGATCATTAGGCAAGATATTTTTCTAGAGGGCTGGCAGGGTGCTGCATTGTGTGTCCGGAATTGCCAAACGTGAGGGCTTCTGGGCCACGAGTGTGAGGACATAAGTCTGAGAACACAAGCTAGACATTGGCTTCAGGCCGAGGGCACGGCAGGTACCCCCTGCACATCTGAATTACATCTCATGAATCTGAAGTCACGGCGAGGATCAGACGTTGGCTCAGCTTAGAGTTTCTGTGCATGACTGCCCCTTCATGAACGGAGGGGAATCTCAAGGACATGGAGGTTTTCCCATGTTGGGAGTTGTGGGATGCCCCCTTCAAGGATTCCTTCTGAGGCACAATTGAGATCTGTTTGGCAGCTCCAGGACATCCCATATGGAATGAATCCAGAGCACCGTTCGAGGATGGATGCCAGGGAAGCCCGGCTCGCATTCCAATTGTCTCCTAGCAACAAGACAGTTGAGATCGGAATCTCAGCGGGAGTAACCGCGGTGGCTGAGTTAAAATGGATTTTCTTGAGGATGGGGCTTAATGTGTGTTTGTGTTCATGAGGGCCTTGGAATGGGGCGGTGGCACCGGGACCCCGAAGTATTCTCCTAAGCTTTTGACATAGCTCCCAGCACAAGTTTCCTTGTGGAGCCGAGATTTGTTCTGATGTGTGTCTCACGAAACCCCCTATGCTGGTCTTGGAATCCAGGCTTTTGAGGAGACATGCCTGTAAACCAAATCAATGGATCCGATTATGGCCTACGGTCCTGTCTGGTTCCATCTTCTTCTCTGGGGACATCCATCTATGGTATGTGGAGGTAGATGCTCTGTTGGTGTCAGACCGCCCTTGTTTGACCCGGGAGACCTACACTATTGGTATGGCCTCAGGGAATTTGGAGCTTTCTCCTAATTTGTACGATTTTGGACAATGGATGGGCAGGTTTCCTATGCATTCGGTAGGAAAAGTCCTAACGTCTGGATTCAGGGGCCCCAGCCTGGATGGTGTGTGGCCCAGGACTTTGAGGACAGAAGTCTGAATACACAAACTCAACTTAGGTTTTGGGGACGTAGGTATGGCAGGCCCAATCTACAAACCATGAGACGAACTCTTCAGGATATGAAGAAAGAGCGAATCTGAGGCACTTGCTCAGGCTTTTGTCTCTGGATTTTGTATCAATGATGGCTGTGGTATGTGGTGAGGCTTCAAGGGCCATGGACGAATCTTTGTCTCTGTGTATTTGGCCCGGTCCCAATTGTTTTTCGTCAATCTGTGGGATGGGAGGTGTTTTTTCAGTTCTATTTCCTCTGGTGTTCCAACCAAAGAAGAATTCCAAAGCAGAACCCTTGGAGATTGAAGGGACAACACAAAATATGTTTAAAAATTGAGGCCTAAGGTCATGGCAGGCCCAATATGCTGTCTCTTCATCCAGCCACTAAGAGGCCTTACTTGAGGACTGGGCTCAGGCCGAGGGTCACAATTTGTGTTTATGACCAATGTGGCCTGCGAGCATGGGCGGGGCCTCATGGGCCAATCTGGTTTCAAGTACACTGAACTTTGGACAACATGCCAATCATAAGGTTTCTTGCCATGGGGATGGAGTTCTTATTTCTGCATCATTTTCAACCCTGGGCAGTGGTTGGAGATAAGGTCTAGGTTCGGAAGCCTGAAAACCGCCTTTGGGAAGAGATGACGACCTAAGGCCATGGCAGGTCTGATGTGCGCAGTATGCGGTCAGCTGCCTAAGTGTTGGTCAGGAAGTTCGGGCTCAGGTTGTGTCACACAGTGCATTAGTGCCCAGGTTAGACTGTATAATTTGGATGCAGTCGAGTTCAGTGTATGGTGTTCCGCAATGAGGAGCCTGGGCAGCTCATTAGGCAAGATATTTTTCTAGAGGGCAGGCAGAGTGCTGCATTGTGGGTCCGGAATTGCCAAACTTGAGGGCTTCTGGGCCAGGAGTGTGAGGACAGAAGTCTGAGAACACAAGCTAAACTTGGGCTTCAGGCCGAGGGCACGGCAGGTACCCCCTGCAAATCTGAAACGATATCTCATGCATCAGAAGTCACGGCGAGGATCAGACGTAAGCTCTGGTTGGAGTTTCTGTGCATGACTGCCCCTTCATGAACGGAGCGGAATCTCAAGGCCATGGAGGTTTTCCCACGTTGGGAGTTGTGGGATGCCCCCTTCAAGCATTCCTTCTGCGGGACAATTGAGAATTGTTAGGCAGCTGCAAAACAGCCCATATGGAATGACTCCAGAGCACCGTTCGAGGATGGATGCCAGGTAAGCCTGCCTCGCATTCCAATTGTCTCCTAGCAACAAGACAGTTGAGATAGGATGGCTCTGCGGGATCAATCGGGGTGGCTGAGTTGAAATGGACTTTCCAGAGGATGGGGCCTAATGTGTGTTTTTGTCCATGAGGGCCTTGGAATGGGGCGGTGGCACCGGGACCCTGAAGTATTCTCCTAAGCTTTTGACATAGGTCCCATGCACAGTTTCCTTGTGGAGACGAGATTTGTTCTGATGGGTGCCTCAGGAAACCCCCTATGATGGTCTTCGAATCCAGGCATTTGAGGAGACATGCCTGTAAACCAAAGCAATAGATCCGATTTTGGCCTAGGGTCCTGTCTGTTTCCATCTCCTTCTCTGGGGACATCCATCTATGGTATGAGTGGATGTAGATGCTCACCTGGTGTCAGACCGCCCTTGTTTGTCCCGGGAAACGTACACTATAGGGATGGCCTCGGGGACTTTGGAGGGTTATCCTAATTTGTACGATTTTGGACAATGAATTGGCAGAATTCCTATTCATTGGGTAGGCACAATCCTAATGGGTGGCTTCAGGGGCCAGAGCCTGGATGGTGTGTGGCCCAGGACTTTGAGGACAGAAGTCTGAAAACACAAACTCAGCTTAGGTTTTGGGACGTAGGTATGGCAGGCCCAATCTACAAACCATGAGAAGAACTCTTCAGGATATGAAGAAAGAGCGAGTCTGAGGCGCTTGCTCAGGGTATGGTCTCTGGATTTTGTGTCAAAGAAGGCCGTGGATTGTGGGGAGGCCTCATGGGCCATGGACGAATCTTCTTCTCTGTGGATTTGGCCCGGTCCCAATTGTTTTTCGTCAATCTGTGGGATGGGAGGTTTCCTTTCAGGTTTGTTACCTCAGGTGTCCCAACCAAAGAGGAATTCCAAAGCAGAGCCCTGGGGAAGAGTGAAGGGACAACCCAAAATATGGTTAAAAATTAGGGCCAAGGGGCATGACTGGCCAAATATGCTGTCTCTTCATCGAGCCACTGAGAGGCCTGTGTTCAGGCTGAGGGTCACAATGTGTGTTTGTGACCAATGTGGCCCGCGAGCATGGGCGGGGCCTCATGGGCCACACTGGTTTCAACTACACTGAACTTAGGACAACATGCCAATCATAAGGATTCTTGCCATGGGGAAGGAGTTCTGATTTCTGCATCATTTTCAACCCTGGGCAGTGGTTGGAGATAAGGTCTAGGTTCTGAAGCCTGAAAAGCAATTGGGAAGAGATGACGACCTAAGGCGATGGCAGGTTTGTTGTGCTCAAGGTGCGGTCACCTGCCTTGGTGTTGGTCAGGAAGTTCGGGCTCATTTTGTGTTATTCAGTGCATTAGTGCCCAGTTTAGACTGTATAATTTGGGTACAGTCGAGTGCCTGTAGGTTGTTCCGCATTTGAGGAGCCTGGGCAGCTCATTAGGCAAGATATTTTTCTAGAGGTCAGGCAGAGTAGTGCATTGTGGGTCCTGAATTGCCAAACTTGAGGGCTTCTGGGCCAGGAGTGTGAGGACAGAAGTCTGAGAACACAAGCTAGACTTGGGCTTCAGGCCGAGGGCACGGCAGGTACCCCCTGCACATCTGAAACGATATCTCAT